>NW_024070211.1:114637071-114839571 GCF_014754425.2 Oryx dammah | reverse complement strand
ATATATATATAGTGCTTGCTTTGGATCAGGGGATTAGGACCTGCCCATTTATTTGTTATTGCTTCTGTATTCCTATATCAGGAGAAGTGGCATCAAAAGGACTGAGGGTTAAAAGACCCAGTGTGTGAGAGTGTGTGTGTGTGTGTGTGTGTGTGTGTGTACACCTACCTAGCTGTATCTTGGGGAAAGATGAGCTTTGTCACTTGGTAGCTGTTATGGATGAAATATTTTCTGTCCCCCATCAAATCCATATGTTGAAACCCTACCCCTTTCAATGTGATGATATGGGATGTGGGACCTTTGGAGGTAATTAGGAATAGATAAGGTCCTGAGTGTGGAGCTCTTATGAATGGCATTAGTACCCTTATCAACCTCACAAGACAGGGCATGCTTCTCTCTGCTCGCTACTGTGTGATGACATGGTGAGAAGTCTGCAACCTGGAGGAGGGCTCTCATCATAACGCACAGTGCTGGTTCTCTCATCTTGGACTTCTGGCCTCCAGAATGGTGAGAAATAAACGTCTGTTGTTTATAAGCCACCCAGTTTACGGTATTCTGTTTTAACAGCCTGAACTGACAAAGTCAGTAGCCTTAAATTCAGTTAAATCATACAGGTGGAACTAAAGATATAATTGTATTTTCTATAAATGTAATTTACAGTTTTTATCAGTAACTTCAGTTTCTTTTGCTTGAGTCCAATTAAGTTATTTACAAAATATTTTCTGGAAAAAATGAAGATCTGTAATTCAAACATTTTTCTCAACTGTGAACGTGAATAAGCAGGAGGGTGAGTAAAAAAAATGCTTCTAATCTACAGTGGCTTGTTCTATAAATAAGAGAGAAAAACACACATTGTTTTAAAAAACTGTTACACTGTGTTAGGAAACTTTGTAAAAGTGGCATTATAGAAATGCTGCATTATAGAAAATTTGGCAAACTGTAGTAAAAGGAAAAGCAGGAAAAAAAATTAAACTCAAGTTCCATCTCCTAAAGACAAACACAGTTAACATTTTGAAGTACTTTCCTAGGATTAGGATTCTTTTTTAAAAATTCAATTTTGTAACTCAGAAAGTCCTTTTAAGAGTTACAAGCTATCAAAAGCAATTTCCTTGATAACATATTAATATTTGGCAACATATATTTAAAGGTAAAACGAAAGGACATAACTTTAAGTGAAGATGGCTGTTATGTTGTCCTTTAATTAGCTACAGAATTTACCCTTCACAGGCAATACCACTGCTGGAACACTATCTTCGAAGGATAATCTGAAATGCAAAAACAGAGACTCAAGATGTCTCTCACAGAATCACTTTTTGGGAAATTGTCAATCAATGGTGTCATATCTATACGATTGAATACTATGCAGCCACTAAAATATAAGGATTTAAAAAATAACATGTGAAATGATGACTAGCCAATGTTAAGCCAAAAAAAAAGCAGATTTCAAAGTTTCATATAAAATATGATCTCAATTATGTTTTTACAAAGCAGAAGAAATGTGGTACCAAAACACATCATAAAACACCAAAAGGGTTGCTATATCTGAATGCTGGGATTATAAATAAATCTGATTACTTTCTCTATAATTTTTTGCATATCCAAACATTTTCTACAATGAATGTGTATTTATTTTATAATTGTATTTTTGAAAATAACACAAGCTGTTCCCTTGCTCCATTTTCTGGGAACCATACTTGGAACACAAAGGAAGAGATTAATTGCACCAAGCATCCCTTCCTCAGAATAGTTCCTGTGTTTCTAATCACATGGCAGCTGTTTGCGTGGTAATAGTCTGCTCCAAGTTTTATAGAAGCTGCATTTCTTAATTGAGTGCTTTGAAGAGTCTTAAGACCCATGCAGAAAGCAGAGTAGGGGCCCTCTCTCTGGCAGGGTTAGCTTGTAACACAGTTTGAAATATTTTTCAGGGATGGTCACAACATTCCCTCTTAGTGTCCCACATTTCTTGGGAAGCAGTGGCCCAGACACAGGGCTCCTGCAAGCCTGGGCATAAAACCTCACTTATGGAGGAAGCCTGGTTGGGCCAGTGCGGGCCTGAGCTCTTCATCACAGCTAGGGTCCTTCTCCAGGTTGTAGCAACAGAAACTGGCCCAGGGCTTTGCTTTCCTTCTGACCAGGTGGAGCCTGAATATGACATCCATTTTTGATTTTGCAAAAGGTATGATTTGATGGAGCCTCATTTCTGGGCTGGGCAGTCTACCCATTTGCTGTTCACTATGACTTTTTCCCCAAGGGCAGATGGTAACTCCAGAAGGTCTTCAATGACAAAACCCAAAAGAAGGAACCTAGGATTTTTCTCTATTTTGATGGGGGCAGGTTGTCAAAGAGGGAAGGGGGTACTTAACACTACAGAGCATCAGTGGTCTCAGTGTAATGAAAAAAAAAAAAAGGCTCACTTTTCTCACTGGGCTGGTGGGGAGGCAGAAGAGGGACTCCAGGAAGAAGGGAGCACAGGGCTTTTTCAGAGGCCATTTAAGGGCTTGACTGCCCAGGTGGAATGTGCAGGTTTTGTGACATCCATGATCCAAAGTAAGTCATCTGATCAACTTGGCAAAGTTTCTTCAAAATAGGGAACATTTTCTAGTCCTTGTCTAGAGGAGATGCTGGATGCTCTCTCAGTTGGCTTGGGGATGGGTATTCAGAAGGCCGGGCTCAAGGACTGATTGTCCTTTATGAACCCTTCACCATTTCAAGAGGAAATGAACAGATCAGAAACCAACCAGCAATGCAAAAGGTGCTTCTGTGTCTGAATGGGAAGCAGGCCCTCCTGAGGGCCTCAAGCCCTGGGACTGAGGCATTGCTCCCCGCCCAGCTAACGCAGCTGGTGCTGAAGGAGCATCCCTGATTCCATCATGGGCGGGGGCTGTGCCGTTGGTGGGGCTGGAGGTCAAGTCTCACCCCGCCACCTCCCCCTCACGGCGCGCCCTCCTCACCATCCGGCACCATTCTAAGAAAGTCTTCTAGCTTCTGGGACAGACGCGTCTGACACCAGGGGAAAACCTAGAGTTGCGTGGTGCCTTACTCCATCTGCCGGCTCTCCATCCTCACCCTGTGCCCACCTCCTGGCTCTGGCTGGCTGTTTGCACCCCGCACCCGCGGGTTCCCTATTGCAGCACCGGGAATGCCTTTCGGGGTGAGTCAACAGTCAACTTACATACATTTGCTCCTCATTGAAAGGGCATGGGTGGCGGGAGAAGAGACTTATTTATTAATTATAAATTTCAAAATGAAATTAGTTTTAAAGTTTTTCTGATTGTAAAAACTGTGCGTTCTCATGGTAAGAATAAGTCAAAGTATACAGAAAAAATCATAAGAAAAAAGCCAAAAAAAACCACACCCCTCTAAAATCTCAGCATTGATTGGTAACTACTGTTAACATTTTGGTGAAGGGTCCTCCCCCTTCTTTCTTTGCTACATTCTCAATGGGAATATACTGTATATTCTTTTAAAAACTTTCTTTTTTAATTTAGAAAACCTCAATCATTTGTTCTTAAATCTGTTTGCCTTTAAACTCAACAATGTCTGAGTGTTTTTTTTCTTTTTAAGGTAAATATAGTACCACATTGTTATTTTTGTGGTTGTATGTTATTTGCATTGCATGATATACCTTAATTTAATTAAAAACCCTTGATATATCATTTACTTTCAATTTATAGTAATAATGGTACCCTTACTTTTTTTTATTAGTAGAAGCAACAGAAGAAAAATAAGAGGAACAGTATTTGTAGACTTTTCAAAATATCTGTTACATAAATTTCTAGAAGTATTAGGTTGCCAAAAAGTTTGTTCAGGTTTTTCCTTAACATCTTACAGAAATTGAAGACAAAAATTTTGACTAGCCCAATAGAATCACTGAGTCTAAAGATATTTGTATTTATTATTTTGACTTATATATCTAAACTGCTTTTTGAATTATTTTTTAAATTTATTTATTTTCTAATTGAAGGATAATTGTTTAACAGAATTTTGTTGTTTTCTGTCAAAGTTCAACATGAATCAGCCATAGGTATACATAAACTCAAATAATGGGAGAAGTTTTTGGTGCCACAACAGCAATCTTCTTGTGATATGTTTTAGAGTGTACAAAATGGATTTATTGTTTCCTTCTGAAAGACAGATACTTTTTATGCAGGGCTTGTGAAGAAATTAGGTATATGCTCATGGACAAATTGATTCACTTTTGGGGGCTTTGTTTCTCATCTGTGTAAATCAGCCTTGGACTAAATGCAATAGAAGATCCCTTACATGTCTAAGATTTTACAGTTTTATGATGCCGGGGGGAAAAAAAAAGCAGTGTCCAAATATCTTACTGTTGTCTGCCTGCCTTTTTATTTTTCACTGTATTTTTTCAGAGTTTCAGTTGGAGTCTTATTGTTGTTCAATCGCTAAAGTTGTATCCAGCTCTTTTGTGACCCTGTGGACTGTAGCCCGCCAGGCTCCTCTGTCCAAGGGATTTCCCAGGCAAGAATACTGAAGTGGTTACTATTTCCTTCTTCAGGGGATCTTCCTGACCCAGGAATGGAACCTGTGTTTCCTGCATTGGCAGGCAGATTCTTTATCACTGAGCCACCAGGGAAGCCTGCTGGAGTTTTATTCTAGTTGTATATTCAGAAATGATTAACAACTGCACAATGTTGTCTCTCTATCCTACAAAGACCTTGTTATTAGATGTTGTTATTTCTTCATGAAAATAGTGCAAATGAAATGGGTTATATCCTTTTTTTGCCTACTATCTATACTTCTCTCTCAGTGCCTAATTCAGGGCTCTTTACCCCAAAAGGGGCTACCTAACTTCTAATAGTATACATATACCTTGTTACATGTGAAAATGAGCAAAGCAATATATGCACTTATTAATATGGTTGTATATGTGTGTGGGAGTGCACACATGTGTGCACACTTGTAGTTTTGCCCATTGCATCTCACCAGCAGCTCGTGTAATGAGAAAGCTGAGGCATTCAACCCTGGTTCAATGGTTTGGTTCAAAGTAATTCTGGTTATTCTCATTTCACTCCAGCTTCTCTCCTGAGCTTGTATATTCCATCCTGCTCCATTTCTCAGCTTCCTCACCTGGCAGGTATCTTGAGCTTGACATGTCTAAATCAGAACTCATTATGTCTCCCACATCCTCCAATACCTTCTTCTTCTACAGTCTCTGCCAGTTTGGTAAACAACAACTCCATTCTCCCAAGAAACACCTTTGTGCCACTCTTGCTTTCTGTTTACCTCAACTGATCAGTTCTGTCTGGTCTGCCTCTGTGTCACCCTCTAGCAGAATGGGCTCTCTTGGTGATAAAGTTGTCCAGCTCTGCTGGACCACATGGAGCTCATGCTCCAGGCTACATGTTTTAAAGTATCTTTCACCTCGAAGGCTGCAGTCAAAATTTTGTTTCCTCTGCGTACAAGTCTCCTTGTTGCTGGGTTCTTAGGCATGGTAGTTGGAGTTGGCAGGCAGTTACTTAGAATTTCTACTCAAGTGCTCTTTTGAAACCACTTTTTAATTAAAAAGTTAGATCCCCAAGATCCACTGAATATCTGGCTAGCCTGCAGTTCCATTACAAGCCTGGAGAAAAAATGCCTGTAATTGTTTGTTGCTTTATACTCTTATTTAGTTCTTAGGATGGACAGGGACACAAGTAACCAACACTGACTGAAATAAAAAGTGATGGGCAGAGGTGTTTCAGGTGAAATGTGTCTGGCCCTGAAGACTCCAGGGGCCTAGGCTGCAAATGTGCAGGCACGACCAGTGACCTAGTTGGTCAGGTGTAGGCCAGGAGAGACAGAGGGTTGTCCCAGAAGTCAGGAGCTGAGGAATGTGGGCTGATATCTAGAGGGAAGGCTCATTTTATCTTTTCTGAGGACTAAATGGCACTAGTGGTAAAGAACCCACCTACCAACCCAGGGGACATAAGAGTTGTGGGTTTGATCCCTGGGTTGGGACAGT
This sequence comes from Oryx dammah, assembly GCF_014754425.2. Classification (NCBI taxonomy): domain Eukaryota; kingdom Metazoa; phylum Chordata; class Mammalia; order Artiodactyla; family Bovidae; genus Oryx; species Oryx dammah. The sequence goes on along the minus strand of NW_024070211.1, from coordinate 114,833,609 downwards.
CCCCTGGAGGAGGACATGGCAGTCCACTCCAGTATTCTTGCCTGGAGACTCCCATGGGCAGAGGAGTATGGCAGGCTGTAGACCATAGAGTTGTAAAGAGTTGGACACGACTCAGTTGACTTAGCATGCAAGCACACCCAAATGAGGCCCCCAGACCAACATGGAGCAAGCACCATGTACAGCTAGAACCAAAGCCCTTCATTTCTCAGAAGAGATGAAAGACGACGGTTCAACTTTGTTTCCCATAGGTACTTTATCTCTTTCAGACTGTTTTCTAGGGTAGGGTGGGTGGAGTTTTTAGCATCTCAAGAGAGTGTTAAGAACACATCTGCTTTGTCTGGGTGTTTGATTTTCCTTTAACCACAGTGATAGATACACTTTGTGGTAGTGTTTGTTTTTGGCAGAGTAGTTAAGGCTGTGGGCTTAGGACTCAGTAAGAATTCCCTCCAGATTACAACTCTACCACTTACTAGCATAGACAAATTTTTTTCACCTCTTTGAGTCACAGTTTAGTCATCTGCAAAATGGGTGTGGTAAGGCCTAACTTCTGGGTTGATGTGAAGATTAAATGCAATAATCCAGGCTCTGTGCCTGGCATATAGTTAATACTCAATAGCTGCTATTATTGGTGCTGTTATCATTACCACTATTATTAGAGTTGAATGTGGCACAGAGGTCATCAGGCCTACCTTCATTACATCTGAGATAAAGAAACTGACCCTCAGAGCTCACAGGTCCCTTACCATCATCCCTCCACAGCAGGTTCCTGGCTGAACCAGCCAGTGCAGCCTCTGGAGCTTTCATCATACTCATCATTGCCTGGTGGCTGAAGTTTGTAATCATTCTTGCCTCCCTGCCAGGTGGAATATTGGCATGGAGTTGCCTGCAGAGTTTAAAGGGAAGGAAATAATAGTTTACAAGCTCTGTGGGGCCAGGGACCATGTCTGTCTTGGTCTCTTCCATATCCCTTGTGCTAACTACATGTCTAGTGTTTAGTAATATAATAGTTAATACACAAACACATGTGCATTACATGAAGCATATTCAGCAAGGAGGTGACTACAAATACATCACAGTGGAAATGTGGCACCCATGAGCACTGACTTCTCCCCTGGGAATTGTTCCTGAACACATTTGCCCATGTCCTTCCTGTGTTCCTAGAGTGCTTTGAACAAGGATGAAAGCAATTTACATGAGAGGCACTTGCATTTGGCCCCCATATTGCCTCTTTCCTTTTTCTCCCCCTCTGTTCCTCTGTGCCCTTTTCTTCTTTCTTTCTCACTTCTACCTCCTACTCTTGATCAATTCTTTAATGAGGATAGGCTACGTTGTGCTGCAGAAATAAGCCACCTCTAATATTCAGTGGCTTAATACAGCAAAATTTATTTCTACAATTCTGGGTAGAAATAAATTACTCCAGGACAAATGCCATCCATGTGTTGGCTCAGCATTCCAGGCTTCTGTCTTATGGCACTGCCCACAGCTGCAAAGATGCCCACCCCAAGGCTGGGTATGGAGCCCTCAAGGAGCTCATCCTAGTATGAAACACTCGACCCCATGTCACGCCCACCTGCTCTAGTGTGGGCTGGTCACCTGGACTCAACCACAGGTTGGGAAGGGTCATCCCTCCATGGGCTCAGGAGGTCCTAGAGGCAAGGAGAGCAGGATCTGGGTGAGCATTAGATGGCTCTACCACAGGTCGTTTTCAAAACTCAACTCTTCCTCATCTGTTCTCCCGTATTTTCCGCTTACATTCTTTTCTTTCCTTAGTCCTTTCCCTGCCTCCTGTGTCTTCTTGCCCACCTCACTCCAGCTCCTGGTCTGTATCCTACTGTGTGATGCAGAGCAGATGCTGACTGAGGACACTGTTGCGATTGTCGGGTCTGCTTGACTCTGACCTTCTTGCCTGGATATAGACAAAGGCAACAGAATTTCCCTCCTCCTTTTGGATCACTGGGAACTTACAAAATCCTCCTGTTGTCCTGAGTACTTTTTCCCAGGCCTGGAAAGGACTGGCAGAAGGTCAGGCCAGGCATCTTGCACTTGGGAGACACCAGGCAGCCCCAGAATCTTCCCCTCCTCCCTTCAGGAGTCAGCGCCCTCAAAGACCCCACCAATCTCAGCACACGGCTCAGTGGAGCTGGATGTTCATTCGGAGTGATGTGTATTTGATTTTCTGCACAAGATCTAGTCACTGACCACTTACCTTGACTGTAAGGAGTGATTAGTTTCTTGATAACATCAATAAGGTCTCTACATGAGTGTTTCAGATTGGCCTCAGAGTGAAACAAGTTGAGGTGGAACTTGCTTTTTTTTAAAAAATACTAATTTTGTAACAGATGAAAAGAACCTGTGTGGCAGACAGATGGAAAGCACATGGCACGGGGGCCAGATAGCCTGACTCTGCCATCACAATAAACTGTGGAAAATTCTTCAAGAGATGGGAATACCAGACCACCAGATCCATACCAGGCCACCTGACCTGCCTCTTGAGAAATCTGTATGCAGGTCAGGAAGCAACAGTTAGAACTGGACATGGAACAACAGACTGGTTCCAAATAGGAAAAGGAGTATGTCAAGGCTGTATATTGTCACCCTGCTTATTTAACTTATATGCAGAGTATATCATGAGAAACGCTGGACTGGAAGAAACACAAGCTGGAATCAAGATTGCCAGGAGAAATATCAATAACCTCAGATATGCAGATGACACCACCCTTATGGCAGAAAGTGAAGAGGAACTAAAAAGCCTCTTGATGAAAGTGAAAGAGGAGAGTGAAGAAGTTGGCCTAAAGCTCAACATTCAGAAAACGAAGATCATGGCATCCGGTCCCATCACTTCATGGGAAATAGATGGGGAAAACAGTGGAAACAGTGTCAGACTTTATTTTTGGGGGCTCCCAAATCACTGCAGATGGTGATTGCAGCCATGAAATTAAAAGACGCTTACTCCTTGGAAGAAAAGTTATGACCAACCTAGATAATACATTCAAAAGCAGAGACAGTACTTTGCCGACTAAGGTCCGTCTAGTCAAGGCTATGGTTTTTCCTGTGGTCATGTAGATGTGAGAGTTGGACTATGAAGAAGGCTGAGTGCCGAAGAATTGATGCTTTTGAACTGTGGTGTTGGAGAAGACTCTTGAGAGTCCCTTGGACTGCAAGGAGATCCAACCAGTCCATTCTGAAGGAGATCAGCCCTGGGATTTCTTTGGAAGGACTGATGCTAAAGCTGAAACTCCAGTACTTTGGCCATCTCATGCGAAGAGTTGACTCATTGGAAAAGAGTCTGATGCTGGGAAGGATTGGGGGCAGGAGGAGAAGGGGACGACTGAGGATGAGATGGCCGGATGGTATCACTGACTCGATGCACATGAGTCTGAGTGAACTCTGGGAGTTGGTGATGGACAGGGAGGCCTGGCGTGCTGCGATTTATGGGGTTGCAAAGAGTCAGACATGACTGAGCAACTGAACTGAACTGAACTGATTAGTTGAGTGTCTTTCCCTCTGGGTCTCATTCCTGCAAACAAGAGTGGTTGGACAAGGTGAACTTTGAAGCATCTTTGAGAGCTATGATTCTTTGAGTTTGTTGTATCTTGCTTGCCATGGAGGATAATACATATGGCTGGGGTAGAATGTATTATGTGAAGTCTTAAAAAGGCCCCTTGGTGTCATCATCCATAGACACCAAGGAACAGGTTGAGGAGTGGAGTAGATGAGGTATGATGGGCAGCACCAGGGGTAGGGTTTGATGCACTTACTCTATAAATAGCCCAGTTTCCTCAAAAAAGTAGCACAGCTTATCTGTTAATTTTATTCTTTGTAGTCTCTCCTCTTGTTTTTTTTTTTTTCCCTTATAAAATTTTTAGTGTCAGAAAATGCTGAGAATGGAAATATTAGGGAATTTAGAATGAGCTTGGTGAGATATTCATATAGACACATCAGCTGTTGGTGATTTCCCCCAAAGTTGAAGGTTATACTTTTTCTACCCTTCCTAAGAAATAATGGTCTCTTGGAATGTGCAACTAAATTAGTCATACTGTGTCCTGAGAATTGGTCTCTGTAATACATCCTGGCCTTTGAAAAAGAGCTGCAGTTGTATAATGGATTTTAGAAGTCTCCAAAGCTGGTTCAACTAACATATTTGTTAGTCTAATAAATGATATTGCTCTTGTCAAGATTTTTCCATATAGCACAATTTAATAGAGGAATCAATAGTTTCTCAGACATGACAAAAGGGCCTGGGTGTGTTTTGATGGGAGACACAGTCTCTTGTTGTTCTAATAAAGCCAAAATGGAAAAAAAAGTTTTTTTCCTTCCGCTTTCAAGTGTATTTTTATGAAGCTAAAATATACATACCACTTTCTCTAGGAAAATATTTGTTTATCAATATTTTCTCCTACAGTGTCTTTTTACTCTGTTATTACACATGAATATGCATTTTGTTTCCGTCTTACTTCCTCTGGTCTGGTGAGCTGTCACTGGTACACTCTTCTTCAGGAAAAACTCCAGTCTGAGGGTATTTTAATCCACTGAACATATGGAATTTTCTTTAGAAATCTTTTAAGAAACATTTTGGGCAAACATTGGCATCTACCTACATTTCTTCTCATCATAGCTTTTTTAAAGTCCTCAGAGTGGTTTCGTACAGTCAGGGGCCATCTTCTCTAGCAGCTCCTGCCTTCACTGAACAGAGATTTTAAGGTTGTGTACGTTGTCCTCTGACCCCTGCTGCCATATTGATACCTTTGCTGATTTTAGTTAATGGGTTAAACAAATCTCTTTTGGAGTTGTTGAAGCTTCTTGGAAGGAAACTGCATTGGTATTGAAAATATTGGCACGTCTGTGTGTCTCATCCTCAGCCAAAACATTTAGTTTTTGCCATGGAATGTGTTATTTGGAGGATGTCTGACTTTCACGGCTCTGGGTTCTACCTCCTGGCAGGAGCAATTTGCTGACATTGTCCCTTAGCAGTTATCCCCAAATAACACCATCTTCATATAAGAACTCAAGTATCAGCCAGAAAATGACTGTTGGGGACAATTTCTACCAGACTGATGAGAGGCTGCTCTTTGAAATGCTTACTCAGACAGCTGAGATTATCAGTCATGACTATCTCTTGAGACAGAAATAGTCTCAGAACATTTCCAGAGACAAGACAAACGAGTACACTGATGTGTTAGGGGAGCTAAAATTGACTAAGGAGATAAGCTAGGTTGAGAGCAGTGGCTCACCTTGAGTACACATTAGAATTACCCGGTGGGCTTTAAAAAACAAACAAACAAAAAAACCCAGAGTCTTGACCTTATCCCTAGAGATTCCTGCTTCAGTTGGTCTGGAGTGGGGCATGGTTAGTAGTCTCTTTCTCGCTTTTTCTCCTTTTCAGCTGATTCTACTGTGCAATCAGGGCTGAGATCCATGAGGCTAGCTCAGTGCTGCTAGAATTGGAATTGGTTAGAAATGCACTCGGAGAAGGCAGTGGCACCCCCCTCCAGTACTCTTGCCTGGAAAATCCCATGGACGGAGGAGTCTGGTGGGCCGCAGTCCATGGGGTCTCTAAGAGTCGGGCACGACTGAGCAACTTCACTTTCACTTTTCTCTTTAATGCATTGGAGAAGGAAATGGCAACCCATTCCAGTGTTCTTGCCTGGAGAATCCCAGGGACGGTGGAGCCTGGTGGGCTGCCGTCTATGGGGTCGCACAGAGTTGGACACGACTGAAGTGACTTAGCAGCAGCAACAACAACAGAAACGCACTTGGGAGTGGGGCCTGGGAATCTGTATATTTTCAGTTCTCTAGACAATTCTTGCCCGTGATTGTCAACTGTTAGCACATATCAGGACCGTCTGAAGGGCTTGTTAAAACAGTTTGCTGGGTCTTATCCCAAGAGTTTCTAATTCATTAGGTCTGGGATGGGACCTGAGAGCTTGCATTTTGAACAAGCTCTTGGGTGTTGCTTTTCTGTGGTCCACACTTGGACCAGCATCAGTCTGCAATAGACCTGGGGACTTGGACTGTTTCTGAGTTTACTGCAAAGGTGGTAGCTTAAAGACATTAGGATCTCAGCTGTCATAAACTGAGATCCTAATGTCTTAGAACTAATTGCTTTGGCTAGGAACCCATTTCCCACCTCCCACCCCCACTTTTTAAAGGTTTTTTGCAGCAAGGCTGCAAAGCATGGGATAAAACTCCAAGAGTCAAACTGTATCACAGATGATAGTTACCACTTTCATTATTTTGACTAAGACATTCTGCCAGTTTTATCAGGGTAAAATGAATTATCTTGAAAGACGTTTTTCCCCTTCTCTGTAATGATAGGTTGTTTCAATGTATTAGGCAAATTGTAGAAGGTTTTGATTGTCAGATACACTTTATAGTAGAATCTGTTTTTGCCTCAGTGGTTAAGAGTAGAACGTAAACTAATATCTTAGGTAAAAAGAAGTAGCACTTTTTTTTTTTTTTTCTGTTTCACCGATGGACTGGATACTATTTAAGGCAGTGGTTTTCTGTATGTATTTCGGATGAAGGTGGTGGGGGAGGGTCCTCTCTAGTTGATGCTGATAAAACTCTCAGGTGAGAACCATTGCTTGAGAGCAGGGATCACAAACTAAAATGCCTCCGAGGACTGGCAGGGATTGGGGGCAGACAGGAGTCTGCTGTCTGCAGGGAACAGCCCTCCTCCCACTCTGGCTGGTTTTGACTAGGTAGGAACACTGCATAGCATGGCCAGAGCTTCTGGTTTTAAAAGGAAAGCCAAGGAACCTACTTTTCTCCTGAGAAATGTCCTGATCTTTGAATGTTGTCAATACACTTTTAAACCTGTAAGACCCTTGCACTGATCAAGCAAAACATACTTGTGAGCAGTAAACAACCTGTTTGTGACTTCATAGTGCCTTCTCTAAGTCTGAAATTCCAAAAAGAGTCAGCCAAAACAAGTCCTATTCAAAGTTACCTAAGAAGTACACTCAGTTTCCTGGGTTTGCTGTCTAGCACTGTGATCCCATGAGATGTAAGGACAACAGGGAAAATATTACTGCATACTTTTAAAAAAGGACAATTTAAATATCTCAGGCTCCAGCTTGTGTGCTCCCAGATTTTAATATAATAATCATCCTTGATATAACATATTTCTTTGGAAATGAAATTTGGATGCATTTCAATCTTTAATGCATGGAATTAGCAGGATAGGGGTTGGAAAAGTTTCAAACTCTATAGAAGAGTGGCCACAAAAGAACATTCAAACCAATAACTAAAAATCTCAGTGGTATATTCTTCAGTTATTGGATCTTGGGTATTCAGGGCTGACTGCATTTTCCTGCATATTGAATTATTGTAGCATTAAGTTTCTGTAACATTTAGGAAATAGATGGCTGAGAAGTGACTGAAAAGAGAAATTTAAAAAGCAGGCATCACATTCCTTTTTATTATGTTTATCTGTCCTCTCAAGGACAGGAGAGGCGCTTTCCATCTGTTTAAATCTTGCCCTGGCACATCCAGCCCCAAGGTGCTGGAGGGTTTGTGGGCCTCATTCACACATTTAACCCCTAAGACCTTCCATTTCATTAGGGGAATCTGCCATTATAGGTGCTCATTCCTATCCTGTGTACAAATTTTCTCTGCTGGCTTTGTTGATAGCTTTATAAGTTGCATGTTGTCTGAAGCGGCAGACGGGAGTGAGGCCTGGACTGAGCATCTTGGTAGCTCTGTATGAACTGTATTTTGTTCCCTAATATGTTGAATGTCAGTTTTTGTGGCCTCTGAAGATGTAGTTTGGTATGTGTTGGCAGGTCAACAGAGGAAAAATTTTCAGGGATGAAATCCAAGGTTGTCGCTATTACTCCTAGAACATAAATATAGAATAATGGTCAGTGGGATTTCCCTATGGTTCACCCCAGTGTATGGGAAATAGGAGTCATCTAAGATATTCACATCTGGTTAATAAGAAAGTGGTATCTTGTTTCACTCTTGCTGTTTCTCCTTGTATGTTTTCTGTCTTGGGGTTCCCGTGGGTAAGGTGAAATTGTGTGTTTTTGCATCCCTAGCCAAATGTCATCTAATCTCTCATTAACCATGAATAAAGCTTTTACAAGCACAGATATACTAGAGGAATCTGAAACTGGGTAGGGATGCAAGCTTGTGGTAATTTGGGAAACAAGCACATAAATTTTTGTCTAATGTAATTTTTGTGCTTAGGAAAGTAACCGAGAAAGGAATAGGAACAGGAAGATCTTAATTAAGTGAGCAATTTTAGAAAGGATAAAAATATTGTGGAAACTGAAAAGAAGTATTTTGGATCCTGACTCAAGTCCTGGTGTGAGTTGGGAATGTTTTAATCTGTTTGGCATGAGCCAGAAATTGTTTCCTAGTGGGGAAAGACATAGGCTCCTCAAATAAGACCTTAGCCTCCTGGTTTTTGTGAAGGGTAGACCCCATGCTGGTGGCTCTTCTATAGGTGGCTGCTTCATGACACTGATGGAAAGTCTAAGCCTGGCCCATATGGTGTTGCTGGGTGTTCTAGAATCAACTTCCCAGTATTCCCAGTTATAAAATATCCACTTTTCCCCAATCCTGTGACCTCACTCTGTTCTTACCCTCTTTGGTCATCAGTTTCTTTATGTATAAACCTGAGTGATAATACTTGCCCTGCATCCTTCTGAAGTTTTGATAGTCAGTTGAGATAATATATCTGAAGGTGCTTTTAAAATTGTTGAGTGATACAGAGATGTAGGAAGTTCTTAGACAATTTGTACTATAAGGGTGATACAAAGAATTTGGAAACTTCCGTGCCCAAATAAAAAGGCTGTATGTAAGTGGTATCAAATGTTTATAGGCAAGTCATTCAGAAACACTGTTCCATTGTAATTGGCTCAGTGGTCAGTTCAGTTCAGTCACTCAGTCATGTCTGACTCTTTGTGACCCCATGAACAGCAGCACACCAGGCCTCCATGTCCATCACCAACTCCCAGTGTCTACTCAAACTCATGTCCATCGAGTAGATGATGCCATCCAGCCATCTCATCCTCCGTCGTCCCCTTCTCCTCCTGCCCCCAATCCCTCCCAGAATCAGGGTCTTTTCAAATGAGTCAGCTCTTCGCATGAGGTGGCCAAAGTATTGGAGTTTCAGCTTCAACATCAGTCCTTCCAGTGAATACCTAGAACTGATCTCCTTTAGGATGGACTGGTTGGATCTCTTTGCAGTCCAAGGGACTCTCAAGAGTCTTCTCCAACACAACAGTTCAGAAGCATCAATTCTTCAGTGCTCAGCTTTCTTTATAGTCCAACTCTCACATCCATACATGACTACTGGAAAAGCCATAGCCTTGACTAGACGGACCTTTGTTGACAAAGTAATGTCTCTGCTTTTCAACATGCTGTCTAGGTTGGTCATAACTTTCCTTCCAAGGAGGAAGTGTCTTTTAATTTCATGGCTGCAGTCACCATCTGCAGTGATTTTGGAGCCCCAAAAATAAAGTCAGCCACTGTTTCCACTGTTTCCCCATCTATTTGCTATGAAGTGACGGGACTGGATGCCATGATGTTAGTTTCCTGAATGTTGAGCTTTAAGCCAACTTTTTCACTCTCCACTTTCACTTTCATCAAGAGGCTTTTTAGTTCTTCTTCACTTTCTGATATAAGGGTGGTGTCATCTGCATATCTGAGGTTATTGATATTTCTCCTGGCAATCTTGATTCCAGCTGTGCTTCACCCAACCCAGCGTTTCTCATGATGTACTCTGCATGTAAGTTAAATAAGCAGGGTGACAATATACAGCCTTGACGTACTCCTTTTCCTATTTGGAACCAATCTGTTGTTCCATGTCCAGTTCTAACTGTTGCTTCCTGACCTGCATACAGGTTTCTCAAGAGGCAGGTCAGTGTGGTCTGGTATTCTCATCTCTTTCAGAGTTTTCCACAGTTGATTGTGATCCACACAGTCAAAGGCTTTGGCATAGTCAATAAAGCAGAAATAGATGTTTTTCTGGAACTCTCTTGCTTTTTCGATGATCCAGCAGATGTTGGCAATTTGATCTCTGGTTCCTCTGCCTTTTCTAAAACCAGCTTGAACATCTGGAAGTTCACAGTTCACATATTGGTGAAGCCTGGTTTGGAGAATTTTGAGCATTACTTTGCTAGCGTGTGAGATGAGTGCAATTGTGCGGCAGTTTGGGCACTCTTTGGCATTGCCTTTCTTTGGGATTGGAATGAAAACTGACCTTTTCCAGTTCTGTGGCCACTGCTGAGTTTTCCAAATTTGCTGGTATATTGAGTGCAGCACTTTCACAGCATCATCTTTCAGGATTTGGAATAGCTCAACTGGAATTCTATCACCTCCACTAGCTTTGTTCGTAGCGATGCTTCCTAAGGCCCACTTGAATTCATATTCCAGGATGTCTGGCTCTAGGTGAGTGATCACACCATCATGATTATCTTGGTCATGAAGATCTTTTCTGTACAGTTCTTCTGTGTATTCTTGCCACCTCTTCTTAGTATCTTCTGCTTCTGTTAGGTCCATACCATTTCTGTCCTTTATCGAGCTCATCTTTGCATGAAATGTTCCCTTGGTATCTCTGATTTTCTTGAAGAGATCTCTAGTTTTTCCCATTCTGTTGTTTTCCTCTATTTCTTTGCATTGATCACAGAGGAAGGCTTCCTTATCTCTCCTTGCTATTCTTTGGAATTCTGCATTCAAATGGGTATATCTTTCCTTTTCTCCTTTGCATTTCACTTCTCTTATTTTCTCAGCTATTTGTAAGGCCTCCTCAGACAGCCATTTTGCTTTTTTGCATTTCTTTTTCCTGGGGATGGTCTTGATCCCTGTCCCCTGTACAATGTCATGAACCTCCATCCATAGTTCATCAGGCACTCTGTCTCTCAGATCTAGTCCCTTAAATCTATTTCTCACTACCACTGTATAATCGTAAGGGATTTGATTTAGGTCATACTTGAATGGTCTAGTGGTTTTCCCCACTTTCTTTAAGTCTGAATTTGGCAATAAGGAGTTCATGATCTGAGCCACAGTCAGCTCTTGGTCTTGTTTTTGTTGACTGTATAGAGCTTCTCCATCTTTGGCTGCAAAGAATATAATCAATCTGATTTCAGTGTTGGCCATCTGATGATGTCCATGTGTAGAGTCTTCTCTTGTGTTGTTGGAAGAGGGTGTTTGCTATGACCAGTGCGTTCTCTTGGCAAAACTCTGTTATCCTTTGCCTTACTTCATTCTGTACTCCAAGGTCAAATTTGCCTGTTACTCCAGGTGTTTCTTGACTTCTTACTTTTGCATTCCAGTCCCCTATAATGAAAAGGACATCTTTTTTGGGTGTTAGTTCTAAAAAGTCTTGTAGGTCTTCATAGAACCATTCTACTTCAGCTTCTTCAGCATTACTGGTCGGGGCATAGACTTGGATTACTGTGATATTGAATCGTTTGCCTTGGAAATGAACAGAGATCATTCTGTCATTTTTGAGATGCATCCAAGTACTGCATTTCAGACTCTTTTGTTGACTATGATGGCTACTCCATTTCTTCTAAGGGATTCCTGCCCACATAGTAGATCTAATGGTCATCTGAGTTAAATTCACCCATTCCAGTCCATTTTCATTTGCTGATTCCTAGAATGTTGACTTTTACTCTTGCCATCTCCTGTTTGACCATGTCCAATTTGCCTTGATTCATGGACCTGTCATTCCAGGTTCCTATGCAGTGTTGCTTTTTACAGCATTGGACGTTGCTTCTATCACCAGTCACATCCACAGCTGGGTGTTGGTTTTGCTTTGGCTCCATCCCTTCATTCTTTCTGAAGTTATTTCTCCAGTGATCTCCAGTAGCATATTGGGTACCTACCGACCTGGGGAGTTCATCTTTCTGTGTCCTATCTTTTTGCCTTTTCATACTGTTCTTGGGGTTCTCAAGGCAAGACTGAAGTAGTTTGCCATTCCCTTCTCCAGTGGACCACATTCTGTCAGACCTCTCCACCATGGCCTGTCTGTCTTGGGTAGCCCCACATGGCATGTCTTAGTTTCACTGAGTTAGACAAGGCTGTGGTCCATGTGATCAGATTGGCTAGTTTTCTCTGATTGTGGTTTCAGTCTGTCAGACTTGAGTGAACTTCAGTGGTCAGACTTGAGTTCAGATCTTTGCTTTACCAACTGTACAACTCAATGTTGTATAAGCCTCACTTTCCTCATTTGTGGGCTTCCCCCACTGTGGGCTTTCAGTGGTAAATCTGCTGCCAAGCAGAAGACACAAGAGACATGGGTTCAATCCCTGGAGGAGGAAATGGCAACCCCCTCCAGTGTTCATGTCTGGAAAATTCTATGGACGGAGAAGCCTGGTAGGCTACAGTCCATGGGGTCACAAAGAGTTGGACACAACTGAGCACACATGTTTCTCATTTATATAAACAGCTATAAAACCTATCTCACAAAGTGATTGTGAAGATTAAATGAAATATTAATAATATATATGAAAGTACTTATACTTTTAGGTTCCTATTAGATGGTTCCTATTAGATGCTCAGTATGTGTTGATTTCATTGGAAATAGATGGGATCACTTCATGGGAAATAGATGGGGAAACAGGGGAAACAGTGTCAGACTTTATTTTGGGGTGCTCCAAAATCACTGCAGATGGTGATTGCAGCCATGAAATTAAAAGACACTTCCTCCTTGGAAGGAAAGTTATGACCAACTTAGATAGCATATTCAAAAGCAGAGATATTACTTTGCCAACAAAGGTCCATCTAGTCAAGGCTATGGTTTTTCCAGTGGTCGTGTATGGATGTGAGATTTGGACTGTGAAGAAAACTGAGCACCGAAGAACTGATGCTTCTGAACTGTGGTGTTGGAGAAGACTCTTGAGAGTCCCTTGGACTGCAAGGAGATCCAACAAGTCCATCCTAAAAGAGATCAGTCCTAGGTGTTCATCGGTAGGACTGATGTTGAAGCTGAAACTCCAGTACTTTGGCCACCTCATGCAGAGGGCTGACTCATTGGAAAAGACCCTGATGGTGGGAGGGATAAGGGGCAGGAGGCGAAGGGGATGACAGAGGATGAGATGGCTGGATGGCATCACCAACTTGATGGACATGAGTTTGGGTGAATTCCAGGAGTTGGTGATGGACAGGGAGGCCTGGCGTGCTGTGATTCATGGGGTCTCAAAGAGTCAGACACGACTGAGCAACTGAACTGAACTGAACTGATGTGTTGATTTGATTCACTAAATCATACATTGATGACAGTGTTCCCAAAACATTTGCAGTATTTGTAAAGTCATCTAAGACCTTGTGAACCACTTTGTTGGGCCAGTCCAGTTCTTTTAATAAAACTGAAGGAGAAAGAATTCAAGGCCTGCTGTACCAGTAGGAGGCTAGTTAAAAGCCCCCTCCCCAGTAAGTATTGCACCTACACAGGGTTACTCCTTTATGGATAAACCGTTGCTCCTCCCAATGTCCTCTTTTACAGTGCAAATATCACTGCATAGGAAACACATGATATAGCTCTTCTACATCAGTTGGTTGAGCTTGAGCCAGAGGAGCATGTTAGGGTCAGGGGTAGGGTCTAATATCAGTGATTAAGAGGAATATTCAGCATAGTCAAAATCACCAACAAAGTCCCCACAGATTCTACTGAGTGTGATTTTTGTGTGTATGTAATTAGACAACAAGTTTTGCTTCAGAGTTGCACTAGATCACTGTTTCTAGGTGAGAGCCAAATGAAATATTTGACTTGTGGTTAGGGTTCAGGTTTTATGAAAAAGTATTTATTGGTGTTCTTGAGAGTATATGGTGCTGAGATGCTCTGGAAGCCCATTGGGCAGCAAGAGCGCTCTGGGGAAAAAGGGTGAACAAAAGATGTTTTAAAGGCATGTGCCTGGTGAGTAAGGACAAGCCTCGTCAATTATTGTTAAGTAAGTGAATTAATTGTGATTGTTTGCAGAAAGTTTGCTCAATTTATGTCATTATCAGTGAATGAGTGTTTTATAGCACTCTTACAAGCATTAAATTACATATTTTTTAACATGATACAAACTCAACAGAACAACATGCTATTTCATTTTTGTTTTTAATGTGCATCAAAAATATTAGTACCAGTCTCCTCATTTCACAGTGTAAAAGGACAGGAAAATCCAGTTGAATGCTTAATTCTTGTTTTGACTTCAACGATCTCCATTCAGGCTATTTTGATAGCCTGTATCAAGCCCTGTCCATGTCCATGACTTTCTCTGACAGTCACTTGCCTGAGTGGGGTTTGTTGATCTGGGTGACCCCTTCTAAGAACTGGTCACTTGCAGCTAGTCTGGTCTAGTTCTGAATATACCCTGAGCCAGCTTCCAGTCGTGACCTGCCCTGTACCAGGAGGTTGCTAACATCTCTCTTGCACAAGACCTCTGCTGAAGACACATGATTTTTTCCCATCCCATTTTGCCTTTCAGGACCCTCTTCCACTCTCCTTTCCTTCTCTACACCTAGCCAACTCCCACTGCTTTCCATCCTACTGCTGCTAGCTCACTTCCTTCTGGAAATGCTTTCTTTCCCCTTTGAATAAATCACACTATTGACCATACCATTCATTAACAATGTGTCAAGTAAATGGCACAGACAGTAATTGGCATTTTTTGTAATCATGGGTTTTGCATGCAGGAGGTAAATGATAACAGTGGTCCCTGGGAATTTCATCATGACAGCCTCATTTCTGAGATGGTAAAGAAGATCACAAACCCAGAGTTCAACTCAGTAAGAAGCACCTTTGTGGTCTAATAGCTCTGAATTCCAGTTTTCCCCCATTAGGAGCTCACTACCCATCCTATCTCCACATCTTGGTTTTCCGTCTGTGAGACCAGGACTCTGTCTGGTAACCTTGGAGAACAGAGTTGCCTGGATTACATACCCTAAGGCCCTGCCAAGTGACTAAATTAAAGGACTGATTTAAAGGAAGTTAAAAAGAAGATAAAAATGACACCACCCGGAGAGAGCCCATTACTCAACTCAAGTTGCTCTGTTCTGAGGAATTAGAAGCCATGATCTATGATTTGAGTATAACTCAGGGAACAATTTTGGTGTAACAGCTTCAACTATATTTACAACAGCCTTTCCCCCATTTCAACCCTCTGCTTTTTACTCTATAAACTTCCTTCTCTATGTCTAAAGAAATTCTGCTTAAATTCCTTGAGGGTCTGACCCTTTCTGATCCTTAGTTTATGTTCTTTTGTTCTTGTACTTGACATTATCTCAAATAGTCTTGTAAAATCTTGCTTCTGTTCCCTTCAGAATTTTATATCCCTCAACGAGGCATTTTCTCTCCTTCTTTCAGAAAAATCGCTGCATCACTTTGGTAACTATTTTCTTTTATGAATACAGATAAAAATTTCCAGTTCCTTAAATGATACAGATTACATTTTCTGGCACTACTGCTGTGTCCAGAATAACCTTAAACAAAGTTTTTTGAGCAGAGTTAACATTTGGCAAATCTGCATTAAACCCAGTAATAGCAGGCTGAAATGCCTTCTATAGAGGACTGCCCAGAAGAAAGCTGATTATCTGTTCTTGGGGAAGGAAGGGGAGCCTAAAATGGTCAGTGGGCTGATTAGCACCATAGTATTTTTCTCTGATATGATTCATGGATGAAAGTACTGTGATTCAATAGCATTTTTTCCTTTATTCATTCATTTCATAGATATTCACTATCTCAGGTGAAATGTGTATACTTTGTTTTCAGGAGGAGACAAACTGCTCGAAACCTTTGAAATAGCGATTATTCATTTAATAATATATATATATTGAGATCCTGTGCTGTATCAAGCCCTGTGCTGATACAAAAATACCAAAACACATTCTTGCTCTGTGGAAGTTCTGTCTGGTGGGGTAGATGAACAGATTAACAGTCAATTATAATACAATGTGACAAGTGTTCTGAGGAAGGTCGGAACTGATAGAGGCACCTCTCTTCTTTTAAGGGGTGGATTGTGGTCAGAAAGGAAGACTTCCTGGAATAACTGATGCTTCAACCAGGACAGGCTACCATGTATATATGGAGGAGAGAAGGGGTATAGGATGGGAAGGAAGGTAATACATGAATGTATTGGGTTTTTTTTATTGCTGCTGTAACAAATTATCACTAAGTGGCTTATGTGTATTAATTGTTCAGTCATGTCCAACTCTTTTGTGACCCCATGGACTGTATGTAGCCCACCAGGCTCCTCTGTCCATGGACTTCTCCAGGCAAGAATACTGCAGTGGGTAGCCATTTCCTTTTCCAGGGAATCTTCCCAACCCAGGGACTGAACCCAGGTCTGCCGCATTGCAGGCAGGTAAAAATCCATCTGAGCCACAGGGAAGCCCAATTAAGTGGCTTAAAAAAATACACATTGAAGATGTCTGAAGTCTGAAAGGGGTTTCCTTGGGCCAAAATCAAGATGTTGGCAGGGCAGGGTTCCTTCCAGAAGTTCTATGGAAGAATCCATTTCAGCTTCCAGAGACCCCTGCATTCCTTGGCCCCTGGCCCCTTCCTCCCTCCTGGATAGTCCAGGACAAGTTCCCCACCTCAAAGTCCTTAACTTATTCACACATGTGCAGTCCTTTTTGCTAGGTAAAGGATATATTTATAGGTTCTAGGGATTAAGACATAGACTTCTTTTGGTAGTGGTAGAACACTATTTTGTCTACCACAATGAACAAAGTACATCCTGAGGGGAAGGAAAAGGGATCCCGATCTGAAGTTATTTGAATGTATTTGAGAGGTTCAGTGTATAGTTTGAAAGACAGCATTATCTAAACCATTTTCCTTCTTATACAGTAGTCTGAGTCTCATGCCTGTTCTGAAACCTTGTTAATGGTCCCCTTCAAATGAAGAAATGGGCCACCATTTGACAGTTTTTCTTAGTATAGAAAAATAAAAATTAGGATAGTGTTATTTCTTATAATGAAGCTGCTTTGAGAAGTAGTGTGGATTCAGAAATGGTTAAAAAGTCTTGAGTAATCTTCACAGGAAAGCTTGTTACTGGGCTCAGTTTCCTTGCTTAAGAGCTGGCCTATCTTGGTTTCCTTCTCATCTTGTTCTCTTCAAGTTTTACAGTTCAGAGTCATAACCTGCAGGTGTGCCTTTTGATTGCCATCCTTGTCACTGAGCCCAAACTGGGGAGCCTTGTGCCACCCCTGAATCAGCACTGACCTCCCCAGTTGGTGTCAGCTGAGCCTGACCTAGCTGCTCTGCCAGCTTTGGCAGCAGCAACTAACAGGGCATTTTGGCTTCCACTGACCTCACTGCGGTGGCAGAGGCAGGGATAGAAAGGATGGTGGATGCTTGCTCTGATGGAGTGGACATGGATAAAGGACATCCCACATATGCTATGCTGTCTCCTCGGTGGCTGAACATGAAGGCTTCACTGCTATAATGGGTGGAAGGGTGTAATTTTATTATTTTTAAAATTAGAGTTGATGATGAGACACTGATGGAAAAAATGACCTATTGTCTGACTTTGAAGTTCTAATATGCTTGTCTCATATGTATTTTAACATTTATTATAAAATATTTAAATTTACATCACATTTGCAAACTGATTACAAAATTC
Organism: Oryx dammah; assembly: GCF_014754425.2. Classification (NCBI taxonomy): domain Eukaryota; kingdom Metazoa; phylum Chordata; class Mammalia; order Artiodactyla; family Bovidae; genus Oryx; species Oryx dammah. Next base: position 114,816,048 of record NW_024070211.1, on the reverse strand, counting down.
CAAAACATGAAATTTCAGAGGCCATACATTTTTGATACAGTCTTTCAAGCTAGGTTAAACACTGCTTCACCAGTCAAATGTGTTCTCCATAACTGTTTTCTCGTCAGTCCCATCTACACTGCACTGACTGCCCTGTAGACAGTTGGATTCAATGCTGGGGAATTTCAACAGTCTGTGTAATGTGGGGCCAGTGCTCTCCTTTCCAAAATTTGTGTTTTGCTAGTGATCATTCTTTCCTGTTAGCATTCCAGATTTGTTCCTAAACTGGCTTGATGCTGGGTACTGAGCCCTTTGTGTTCTATCTGAAGCTGCCTGAGGTGGGGCACGAAAGGCATGAACCTTAATGTCTTGGGCCTGGGCTGAATCTGGTCTCTGTACTTGCTCATTGTGTGAACAGGAGCAGGCCGCAAGACTGCTGTTGGTGGAGCACTGTCTGTGACTCTTCAGGCCCACCTCAGGTTAGGCTGCGATCACAATCCCCTGTCCTGTTGCAGATGGACAGACCGAAAGCAGAGGCATATTACATCTTTGTGGCTTATGGGTGATAGAACTGGGATGCAAAGAGAGCTGTGTTTCCAGATGTTTTTTCAAGGTGAAAGGCTCTACAGGAGGAGTTGGATGGGGGCTGAAGGCTGCACAGTTGGGGTGGCTATGTGCCCCCAATCCCTCTTTTGGAAAGAATTTACTGTCATCTGTTTGATAATTACACATTTATTGGAAAAAGGTTTGAAGCTAAAAAGGCATTGGAAAATAATTACGTTTTTACTACATTATGCCCTTCTAACTTATTTAAGCTCCTGGCTGTTCACTGTCTGCTGGAAACTCAGGATATAATAGTACAATCCATATAGAATTGTAGGAAAGATAAAATGAAGTAACACAAGTGAGCCATCTGGTACAGGATGAGGCCTCCCTGTTCATTCTCTTTGTCATTATCATACAAAGGCTTTGTGTCAGGGTATGGCTCAACTGTACCTAGGGCATACAGAAGCATTAGTTGGATATTTTTACATTATTTACAATAAAGGCTGATTAATTCAACAAACACTTGTTTAGAACCAACCATGCGCCTAGAAACGTGTGGGTCTATGGCCAGGGATGGCTGGGTGGAGGATGGAGTGGGCAGCCAAATAATATGGTAGCTGTGAGAAGTCTCCCTGTATCCCACTTAAGATATGGCCTGATGTCTGAACAGTCTCTTATTAGGCCATTCTTACCACTGGCTTTTAAAAAAATTTTTCACTAAAATTCAAAGTCATCGAGAGAGGCAGCATCTCCATTTTCATGAGTTTATTCCCTGAATGAGCAGCCATACACACCCCAGGGTAGATTTGGATGAAGGCTTGAGGTGAAGGACAGGGATCAGTGTGGAGGCAGGAGTATTCTAAGGTCAACATCTATTTCCTTCCTGACTCAGCCAGAGCAGGCTTGTGCCAGTTGTCAGGGGGCTGAAATGACACTCACATCATGTTCTCTGGGTCTCGGGCCTGCAGCCCTGGCCTACGGGTGCCTGTTGGATCTGTCCACTCATGCAGATGAAGTTTCATCTAGGAAAGAGGGAAATTCAGGCCAGTGAACTCTGAGGAGACCAGCCGATAACACACAGCCAGTCCCAGATTGGGGAAAGGAGATGGAGCAGATTAAGAAGCAGTGCGTCAGGGACCCAGAGTGGCACACTGTAACTCCCACAGACATTGAGTTTCCTGAGGATAGGATGAAAACACCAGTTTCACACAGTAACCTCCAGACCCAGAAAAAGACTGAGTTAATTGAAGAAGGCCTTGAGAGTTTTCTAAATTTGGTAAAGTGAAGGATCATATTAGCTCTGTATTTGCCAAGAATGAGTTGTTGAACAAGCAAAAACAGCCAGGTAAGAAAAGGAAGGTAAGATGTCATTCAGAGTCAGACATCTCCTGAATGATGTCCTGAATGAAGAGAGAGTCCAGCCTATATAGGGAGAGCTGGTCTGGTCAAGAAAAGATCCCAAGAGACCTTCAAAAGGGACTTGGAATTAAATGAACAGTGATGATCACAAATGTTGATTTGTGCCAAGAACTCACCTAAACCTTTTGCATGAGTGAACTCACTCAGTCCTAACAACATCCTTATAAAACAGGTATTATTATTTTTCCCACGTTACAGATGAAACTGGGACAGTCAGGTTAAGCTGCTTGCTTGAGGTCACTCATGAGGCCAGAGTTCAAACTGAAAGCCTGACCCCAGAACCCATGTTCTGAATCACCTGCTTTCTCTCTACAAAATGCATGGCTTGTGTAAAAGTCCAATGAGAAGCTAGAGAAGTCCAGAAGGCTGAAGCAGTGGTTTTTAACTGGGTTCACACCTCCTGGATTAGTGAGCAAAAGTTAGTGTGTCTGTTAGTGTATGTTTTGGGTTTTTAATTTTCCCTAAGGAGTGGGAGAAAATAGTATTTCCAGAGAAATCAATGACCTCCAAATAGGTAAGAATTCCAGAGGGTTAGGAGCAATTCCTGCACACCAGCCTCCCAACCAAGGTTTGGCTGCTGGTGGGGGTCACAGAGCATATGCTGACTTGTGTTCTCAGGGCTGACTGCCTGGTACCTCCAGCGGGATCTCCCCAGAAGGGTGTTTCTAGAGGCTCAGCTGTCTGTCCTTATGGGAACTTTGGCTGGGAGGGATCATCCCCTGGTAAGCATTTCATTTGCTAGGCTTGGCTTGGTGTATATTTACTAGAAGATGAAGCCTGTTAAAACAGAAAAATGGTCACTGCACTGGAACATTTTTCTCCAAGTGACATTATCCATGACTTCTACTGGGGAGAAAAGAGGCAAAATCCTTATATTCTGGACAAATGCTTTTGCAATCTTCTGGTGCCATTGATTATAGCTTATCTAACTTCATAGTAGATCTGTCTTATTCAAAAGATACAGTGTAGCTTGAAAATCAGTAGAGGGATGGGGAAGGGGGCTGCTGCTGCTGCTGCTGGTGCTACTGCTAAGTTGCTTCAGTCGTGTCCGACTCTGTGTGACCCCATAGACGGCAGCCCACCAGGCTCCCCCATCCCTGGGATTCTCCAGGCAAGAACACTGGAGTGGGTTGCCATTTCCTTCTCCAATGCATGAAAGTGAAAAGTGAAAGTGAAGTCACTCTGTCGTGTCCGACTCTTCATGACCCCATGGACTGCAGCCTACCAGGCCCTCCATCCATGGGATTTTCCAGGCAAGAGTATTGGAGTGGGGTGCCGTCGCCTTCTCTGTCAGATAAGACTTTATGTTATGATTAAGTCACTTTTCCCAGACAATTTAGATTAAGCAAAGTTTTTCTCTGTGAAGAACAATATTGTCACTAATCCTGAACAGCAAAGAAATATATATGTTTTTCTGCTATTAACACCCAACAGTGAAGAACAATGAATCAGGAACAACAGATGTATTAGAGTCACTTGATTGGTGTCTGAAAAACTACCATTTCTGCTTTCATAGATATTAGCGTAACTTTCAACACTCTTAATGTTAGATTTCAGTGAGAGAGAGAGTTAAATATTCATGCCACTGAAAAGATACATTCTACAATCAGAGTTTGATATCAGCATCGTACATCTTCCTGACCCTTGATTCTTTCAATTTTCACTATCTTATCTGGAAGAGACAGTGGGATGTGCCCTGGAATACAGCAGATGCTCTAGTCTTAAATCCCACCTCTGTCACCAGTCACAACCTCCATGAGCTTTAGTTTCATACCTTTCATATCCTTACAGACTTTTTGTGCTTGATTTATGGTTTATGTATCTGGTTGTACTTCTTTGTGGTTCTGACAATCTTGGCTTAATACATTTTGAGGCCATGAGTATGTTCAAGTTTAGAGTCATTTTATCTCCTTGGTGAACTACATTTATTTTGTAGTGCATCTCTAACATTTTTACTTGCTTTCAAGTCTTTTTTATCTCATATGAATAGAGCTATACAAGCTTTTTGTTGTTGGTTGGTCTTGTATACCTATTTGCCTTGTATACTCTTTTCTATATTTTTGCTTTTACTTTTACAAAGCCTTATGCTTTAGTGCATCTCTTATAATCAGTAAATAGCTGTTTCTTAAAAAAAAAAATTCAGTCTTAACAAAGTCTAAAGTTAATCAACATCTTTAATCTTATCCCAAACAATGCTGCTGCTGCTGCTGCTAAGTTGCTTCAGTCGTGTCCGACCCTGTGTGACCCATAGACAGCAGCCCACCAGGCTCCCCTGTCCCTGGGATTCTCCAGGCAAGAACACTGGAGTGAGTTGCCATTTCCTTCTCCAATGCATGAAAGTGAAAAGTGAAAGTGAGGTCACTCAGTCGTGTCCGACTCTTAGCGACCCCATGGACTGCAGCCTACCAGGCTCCTCCACCCATGGGATTTTCCAGGCAAGAGTACTGGATTGGTTTGCCATTGCCTTCTCTGAAACAATGCTAGTACCTTAGAATATTTTAACTGCCATCATCTTTCTTGACTTACATGTTACTTTGTCATGTATTTATTTCTACCATTTTTGTTTTTAAGTGTTGTAGTGGATGCTGTGTGCACTGCCTCATTTTCCCTTTGAGGACTAAGACAGTCCTTCTACCAGTCCCTAGGAATGTTAGTGGCTTATGGATTTCAGTTGAGTCCCTCATTGAGAATTGTTCTCAGCAGAAGAGAATGGTCTGGCCCAAAGTCATGTCCCCTTCCTGGTGGCAGTTCATATCTAAGCCTGGTCAGTGTGTATATGCGGTGAGATAAAGACCCGCTCCCTGAGAGGTGAGACAACAGCAGAGCTCTCCGTGGGATCAGATGATGTTTTATTGTGACTACATCACATTCACTCCTTTCTCTGCCAATTTTGCTTTGTTTACTCACCAACAGATGTTGCCCCCTAGAGAACTCTCTCAAAACCCTCCTGCATACAAATCTCATACTCACAGTCATTTTCCAGGAAATTCCTTGGGCCAATATTCATGTAGACTTACATATTTTCCATTTTATTTGCTAATACTGTCTTTTTGTGTGCAGAATCAATTTCCTTCTGCTTGAATTACATCTTTTAAATTCCTTTAGACAGAGTCTGTTGAGTGGAAGTCCTCATTTTACTCTGATCTGAAAGATGATTTAATGAATATGGAATTCCAGGATGACTATTATTTTCTTGCAGCTCCTTGGTGATGTTATTCTACTGTTTCCTGATTTCCATCACATTTCTTGTTCATTTAGCTGTCAGATGAACTATCACTTGTTTGAAGGTAATCTGTCTCTTCTCTCTGCCTGCTTTTCAGATCTTCTTTTTGTCTTTGATGTTCCATAGTTTCTAAAGGAGGATTTATTTTTATTTAACTTACTCGGGATTCACTGAGCTTTCATATCCAGACCACTGGAAATGGAGTCTTCTGAGCCTCAGTTTTCACTTCAGTAAAATGATAATGGTGATAATTTCCATTTTATTGTGTGATTGCAGAAAGATCATATTAGACAATTCATTTATATTTCCTTTAAGGCAGAATTTTTTGTTTGTTTGTTTCACTGGATTAGACATTTTCCCTGTTCAGACTTCCGTAGCAAATTCTGTAACCAAATAGATATGGGCAGTGCTGGTTCCCGCATGTTCTCTTGGATAATTGCAAAGCTCATCACATTATGAAAGCCTTGGGAAGTCCTACACTATTCTCCACACTCATGTGTCCTCAGAAGAGCTTTGTTATAAGCATCTTACATTCCATGGAACACAATGTTGGGGAATGTGTGTCTGTGTTCAGTTGCTCGGTCATGTCTGACTCTGCTACCCTTTGGATTATAGCCCACCAGGCTTCTCTGTCGATGAGATTCTCCAGGCAAAAAATACTGAAGTAGTTTGGCATTTCCTCCACCAGGGGATCTTCCTGACCCAGGGACTGAACCTGCATCTCCCGCATTGCAGGTGGATTCTTTACCGCTGAGCCATTGGGGAAGCTGTTTTAGGGACTATCTGTGTATAAAATATCAAATTATATATTTTATTTAATATGAAAGGAATATTTACCCCTTAAAAATAGTCTAGGTTTTTTTTTTTTTCCAAAAATTAAGCAAATAACAAGAAAAGGATTAATCACAAGGAAGCAGTGGCTCATAAGTGCCTTGTTCCAGGCTGCCAGAATCTACACCTGCTCCTGGGGTGGCTCCTCACCTTCTTTGTTGTGAGACTGTAATAGAGCCAGGCCATGAACAGCCTTTAGCATGGCTGGTGCTTTGCTTGGTTACCAGCACTGCCCCTCCCAACCAGGCAACTGTTAGCAGTGGGGACCGTTGGTAGTTCTGCTCAGCCATTGTCAGCACCACAGTGGGCCCCTCCCCCAAGTGAGCAGCTGCCAGAGAGTGACTGTTAATGGTCTTACTCAGCCATTGGTCAGCACCACAGTGGGCCACTCCCCCAAGTGAGAGTCTGCCAGAGTGACCGTTGGTCTTGCTCAGCCATTGGTCAGTAACACAATGGGCCCCTCCCACAAGCAACCAACCATCAGTGAATGACATTAGCAGGCCCATTCAGTCAACAGCAGAATGGTGGTCATCAGACAGAGAGTGAGGTAAGAGGCAGATTCAAGCCTTCTCCCAGGGAGCTTTGCAGCTCACCCAGCCTGGTGTCAGCAGGTGAGCTGGGGGGCCTAGGGAGCTGGCTGGGAGCTGTGTTCTGCAGGGCCCCAGAACCCTCGCCAAGGCCACTTTTCTGGCCAACTCCAGGTCTTGAAGTGGCAGTGAACATCTCCCCATCCTGCCTCTGCCACCTAATGGCAGCAGCAGTCTTCCTGGGTTGCAGTCTGTGGGACCTGGTGTCTCTCACGTGGGAGCCATGGACACACCTGCCTCAGAGGGACCTGAGTTCAGTTCAGTTCAGTGGCTCAGTCGTGTCCGACTCTTTGCGACCCCATGAATCGCAGCACGCCAGGCCTCCCTGTCCATCACCAACTCCTGGAGTTCACCCAAACTCATGTGTGAGGGACCTGAACTCCCCAATAAAAATGCAGGTTTGAGGCCCCACTCCATACCTACCGCAGACTTTCAGCTTCTTTCATTTCTTCATATGGTTACCATGCACATTCAAGCTTGAGTTTGCTATAGCAGTAGTCTTAGGTGTGATCACTAGAAATGGCTATTTGTAGGTCAAGTATCCTTGCCTGATACTTAATATAAGGAAACAAAATCCCTTCTCATACAAGCTTCAGTGGCCTGTCAGTCACCACTCTGTAGTTTTGAAATGTAGGGTTTGGTGGACAGAATTCCTTCTATGGCCTTTGGAACCTTGTCTGTCTGAGGTGAAAGTGTTAGTGGTTCAGTCATGTCTGACTCTTTGTGACCCCATGGGCTGTAGCCCAGTAGGCTCCTCAGTCCATGGAATTCTCCAGGTAAGAATACTGGAGTGGGTAGCCATTCCCTTCTCCAGGGGATCTTCCTGACTCAGGGATCGAACCCACGTCTCCTGCATTGCAGGCAGATTCTTTCCATCTGAGTTACCAGCATTTGAGATAACTGTTGAAATGGGCAAGAAGCAAACAAATATAATTATTAGGACTCATATTTCTATATAACTGTCTTTATGCTTTTCATAGTGCTTTCAAAGCAAAAGCCACAGATGTATTATTCATTGGATCCTCCTTATAGATCTGTAAGATAAGCAGGATAAATATCAATATTTCCATTTTACGCAAGTGGAAACAGACTCAGTTGGACTAAATCATTGGTTCAAATCCCTGAATGTAGTCAGTGGTGGAGCCTGTTTGAAATTTAAGGCTCCTTGCCTGCCCACCCTCCATTCTTTTTTTCCCACACACACCGAACTCACCGTAACTCCTTTGTTCTCTCCCTTCCTTGCAAAGATTTCTACTGTCATTTGCACATATCACCATCAACCTATTGGCATATCTGTGCTGTTCTGTCCTGGCCATTGTAGACATAATCTACCAGCCTGACTGCTGATGAGCCCTTCCCAACCAGGTGTGCTCCTGTGACCATTTCTCTATTGACAGAGAAGAGTGGTGGCGACTCGCAGGAATACTTTGCCTAATCAGGCTGTTTTGTGGACATTTCTTTCACTTTACCAACCTTCCTAACTCTTAATTTTGTAAAGCTAAAAATAGCATACACCAGTCATTGTACCATCTGGAGGGAGGTGCACCTGTGTTCTTCCCCTCTCAGGACATGTGTACCTGCCTAGGAAAAGGGGCTGCATTCTGGACAGTTTGGCAGAATGGCGAGGGAAGATATTTGTATAATTTGAACCTGCAAACATTTTTAATTGCAATAATGAGAGAGTTGCTATTCTGATTACCCAGCACAAAGAGAACACTTGTCTAATTCTCCAGTTAATTTGATCCATGCAGATAGCTTATTTTCCAGAATCCATTTAGCACTAAATCTGAAGTGATGGTCCAAACTACAGAATTATCCAGGTAACTATTTAATGAGCTTTGTATCTTCTGGAGCCTGTACACTCAGTCAGGAGGAAAATAAGCGCTGTTCCCTTCTGTTAGTCATATAACTTTAAAAAGTCTTGGTAGTGTTTTATCACCCTCCCCTGTTTGTTCACTCTAGGCTTTGAGTACAGAAACAAGATAGATTCAGAGCACAGGGGGAGAGCATTTGTTCTACTTCCACAGTTTCATAGCATTATTATCAGGCTTTTTGCATGTTTATTCTTCAAAGGAACTGTTTTTTCCTTACCCAGCCGTGGCAAGAGGGCATTTCTTAGCTTCTCCTCTTTAAATCTCTGATCTGAAGGTCATCAAGGAGAACGATGATGTATTCCCTCCTGACTGTGAGTAAATGCAAGCGGTCCCGGCCCACCAGCTGCCTGCTAAAGTGATTTAGCTGCTGTGTGCCTGCACCAGAGCTCAGAACACAAACGGGGCAACCACTGAACCTCAAATTAAGCCAGCAGCCACATTCCAGTTGCCATGCTGTGGCTGCATCACCTGCTGCAGCATTTCAGCAGGATGCTGGTGAGCATGTGGGGTCACATTCTGTGCCGTCAGCCTCTGTGAGGTTCTCTTTGTCACGTCAAGTTTTTCATCCAAGTCATGGTGATAGAAAACCATTGTTGGGATGCTGGAGTTGGTTTGGTGGGATCCTTCCAAGAGACAGTGCTGTTTGTCAGTCCTTATGCAGGAGAGGGAGGAAAGCCAAGCCTTTCTTTGGTTGTCTTCATAGACATATTCCCATAAAGCTTCTAAGGCTAATTGTGGTGAAAATGTGCCAGGTAGACCCCTTTCATGCCAACCATAATTAATACTATTATAGTCTTCAAGGCCATAATGCTCATCAGTTATTAATTAGCAATTCATTTTGTTGAACAAATAACACTTATGATTGATGATAGAACTTGTAATTGGGCACTAGAAGTGGCCCTCCTGGGACTGACTTACCAGCAGATATTAACCACGACACAGTAATGAAAAACACAGAGGATCATCCAGGAAAATCCATGTTAAACAATTGTGACACAGCCAAGGTGTTCCTTCTCAATAGGAGAAAATCCCATCTTGAGTGTTGGTTGTGTATCCTGGGTCTGAGTATGCTAATTGTTTCTGGTTACACAGCATCGGGGTTTTCCATTTCCTCTTAAGCTTGTAATCAGCTGCCCTATTTTTTTTTTCCAAAAATCAAATTGTTCCTTGCTAGGCAATTCTATTGACTTTGAATTATTCTTGTGATAGGTCATTTTGAGGTATTATCATGGCATGTCCAGTTAGACTTGAGGGAAAAAAGTGCTTTTCCAAAAAGGTAATGATTGAAATTTTTATTTTAAATGATTTCTTAGATTGAAATCACTTTAGATTAACAGATTTTCCTGCCCAATTGATTTTCTGGCATCCATGTGGTGATCTAGCAGAGATAAAATGCAGGTTCTTAGTCCACGGCTGCGAGGAAACCGAGAGCTTGGCAAATAGAACCGGCAAAGCTTCTTTCTCTCTCGCTCGGTTGGAGCAGGACAACTGGAGCCGGTCAGCTGCTGACCAGATGCTGCCTTCAATTAATATGCCAACCCTCAAAGACATTTATCGCTCACTCTCAAAAGCAGAGCAGCTGAGTAATAAAAGGAACTACTAAAACCATTTTTTTTTAGAGCATTTGTAATGGCTAAATTGCTTGAAATAAATTAGCAAAAAAAATAAACATAGTTTGTACAGTATCTGTAAAACAAATTCCTAGTCTTGGGAAAATAGACAAAGTGAGAGCTTGTATTTAACAAGCACATGCAATATGCTTCATTAAGACAGGGCTTTTTTTTTTCCTTCTAAATTTAAAAAGGGTTAATAAACTGCAAGATATCATTGCCAGTTAAACAGGTCCTGCACCATTTTAAGGGAAGTAAGAGGTTACAAAGGAGACAGTTAAAAAGAAACCAAGAGACTGTGTTGTAGTGCTAACAGGCAATTAACAAACTCATGGGTGTTAATTATCTTCATACTGTATCATGTTCAATTAGCTTAGTCTCTGCAACAAAGGCAACGATGAACAATTGCTTTGATAGGTGTACAGTACTTCATTTGTAGTTAATCGGTTTAAGCCCTCTGGTTGCTAGGTTACCTTGGTCTCCAGAGGTAAAAAGCTGTACAGATGCACTATGTTTAAATGACTACAGAGAACTGTTTAAACTCAAACCATGTATAACTCTTTATTGATTTTTCACAGAAGATCTCAGCTCTGATGATAAGGTTTTGATATATTTTCCTGCTACAGCCAGTTCCTTGGAGTATTGCAGAAAAAAAATCTGTCAATATGCTTCTATTATGATCTCTTGATCTGTGCCTATAAAAACCTTTAGCCACAGCCCTTATTATAAATAATGGAAGAAGCAATATCTGATTTTTTTTTTCCTCACTGTACTACATGAAGATTTTTTTTCCGTCATTGCCTTTGGATCCAAATTACAGGACTTCTTTCTGTACCCATGCTCTTAAATAATAAAGAAGAATTTCTAGCTCTAATTAATTTGATTGACTCTCAGCAGGATGGGATCAGCTGTAGCATCATGAACTTTAACAATAACTACCAACTGATGGGCAGTTCACATCAATAAGACCATCACTAGCCTCTCTCTCACCTGTCACCAGGCGGGGAGTGAGCAATAACCAGCCCCCCACAGATGCTCCCCGCTTAGCGCTTTCTGCCCTATTAGCAATTTATAATGGTGATCAAGAAACAGTCAGCAGCAAATCAAGACAACTGTCTGGCTGCCTGTTTAATTGGCCTTGTTTGCGTTTTGATAAATGGCTCGTGACTACTATAGGCCGTTGTATTTTGACTTTTAATAGGCCACAGTGATTAGACTACCAACAGATACTAGGTCAAAATCAAGGAAAGGTGCAAAAAATGTTAATTAATATCAATAATAGGCAATTATTAGTTAGACAGAAGGACCTACTAGCTGCGTGCTCTAATGGCTCAGAGCTAACTGGAAGAGGAGTGCTGCCAAATTAGCATAACTGTGTATGCAGACTGCATGGTGGATCCTAGCAAACATCTGTTATGTTAGTAATTCAAATAGAATTCCTGCCTTTGGAGTGAGATTTGCAGAGTCAGCAATCCCTGTTGGCCATTTCAAGGCACTAACAATACCCTAGTGACTGGTGTCCTTCCAAATGGGCTGTGTTTCAGGCTAAGAATTAAATTGCACCTTTTCTTTGGAGTTGTGCTCTTGAGGAGCTTAAGGGGGTCACTGTCTTCTGGCCAGGAGAGGGTGGAGGAGAAGGGGTATGTATGAAAGCCACACTCACCTTAGAGGGAAGTGTAATGTGGGCCCAGCAGACTCAGGGAGGGACTCAGCCATTTACGTTTGCTATTTCATAATTAGCACTGAAATATGGTTGTGTTCAATACATCAGACGAAACACTGTGTATCATTCTCACAGCATGATTTTATCCTTTTCTTGAAGTGTGTGTTTGGGCTTGTGCAATGATGAAAGACTGACAGTATGTTTTGAAGCATATAGAGAAGTAAGATGGAGTAGAAGTTAAGACAATGCAATGATTGGAATTGTAAATGTTATTCCCTACACTTGTTGTTGACATTAAGGTCACCATGGGCAAAATCCTCATGATAGTCAAAGAATGTTAGAATTGGAAAGGAATTGGAGCTATCTTCAGTCCAAATTGAGAAATGGAGATCCAGAGAGGTCAAGGGACTCTTCATGGTCAGCCAGCTGGTTTGGGGCATGCCTGGAAGGAGACACAGGTCTCCTAATTTCCCTCCCAGTGCCCTTCGCCTGACCTTGCTGCCTACCTAGGAGGCTGTGAGTTTCTATCTGTGATTTAGTGTTTGGTAGGTATTTTCAAAATGCACATTTGAAATGTAAATGTGGAATATGTGCAAAAAGTGTTCCTACTGTATAAATATATGATATTTATGAAATGGCATGTTATCAAACATACTTTATTTTTAGGGTTAGAAAAAAACTTGGTTATAAAATTCTAAAATCTACAGCCACCTCTTGATGTTTCACATTTTAACGTCAAGCACAGATTTTTTTTTTTTTTCTTTTTGAGAAGGGTACCTTATAATTGCGGTATCCCCTGTTTTATTTTGAGCTGTTTTCTTATGTATCTTGCTTTAACCAAACCGGGCAAGGATATGTGTGTGTTGCCCTTTTCCTTCCTCACCAGAGTACTGACATTTAAGACCCATTTGACTAAACATTTTCAAGATCTTAAAAAAAAAAGAAAAGTGTGTGTAGGGGCACAGACTCTACCTCGTCAAAGAATTGTGGACTATAACCAACTGAAGTTTTCTCTCTTCTCTCCCTCCCCTCCCCTAACCCTAACTCAGCCCTCACACCCCACCCCCAATACCAAGGATATCTCTTCAGACTGCATCTTTTCCCTGAGTGCACTGAGCCATTAATCCTTTTTAGCACCAAAGTGTCAGAGGAAAATGGACTTACTCTTTCATCTTTATTCCTGCAAAAATACTTTGAAAATCATCTGGTTTTGCATCTATGAGGAAAGTATTATGTAAGCTTAAAAATAACATTTTCAAATAATTCATTTCTGGGAATAGAATCTTTTAAAATGATGGAAATATGACACTTTAGTTTCTCATTTTTTACACTCTTAACAAAAATATTTGTTGAGTCCTGGGCCAGAATGTAAAAGAATCACAAAAATAACTACAGAATAGTATATTTATGAATTATTTATTTCCTACCATATGGATCTCTTTACTAAACATTTTCTATGTGTCAGCCACTTAATTCTCATAACAAATCCCATGAAGTAGGGTTCATAAAATGAACCCCGTTTTATGAATGAAGAAGCCGAGGCTTAGCAAGTTTCTGTTTAACTTAAGTTTAAATGTGTGACACTTTGTAATATAAATTATTTTCCTATTTTGGGGATTTTAAGAAATTCTTCAATTCTTTTTGTATATAGTAGATACTATATTTTAAATAAAGTTTAAGCAGCAACAAGAAAATGGTTCATGTCATAGCATCTTTTTCAGGTAGAGTGTATATTATACATAAATGTTACTGTGATATTTTAAACTTTAATATTCCTAGAGTGAAAGGAAATTAGATTTATTTTCTTTTAATTATTAGAGATTTGTTTCTTTTATTCCTGTAAACTCACTGCATTGTGGTATACTTGTCCCTTAAACTCTAGCAAATCTCACATGTTACTGATTAGAAGTATGAGTATTTTATCTGTCACAAATTAATGATGGAATGCTAAATTAAACTAAGATGAAATGCTTTCCAATACTTGCTTCATGATAAAGCATTTCTTTAAAAAGTGCCCAACTGTTCACTCTGTGATTTTCTTCCATTGTCAGTAACATTCATTCCACAATTTTTGATGCTGGCACTTTTAATGTTCTCACATGAGCAGAACAGGACAAATCTGCCAGGACTGTGGCCTTGCTGATAGTAGTAGTATAACACATCTGCCTCTGGATTTCACAGGTGTTAGAATGTGCAAAAAGGAATGTGCCTCTTAGAATCCATAAGATGTGTTAGTACACCCATCACAGTTATCTATCAAATATCTGTAGAGTTATATAATTTTCAGATAAGTAAATCTAGTAATTAATTCCAGTCTCTCAAGATGACATGTGATCACAGATGTTTTTCTCATAGCAGCATTTGCAGATAAACTCTTGGTGGTGTGTGGACTAAACTGTGAATGTGGTGAGAAATTCGGAAACTTCTCTTATATAGAGCTGGATAAAGAGACTAGTAAATTGAATATTTAAGGTTTCTTTTATGTATTTTTTACTAAGGTTCATCTGTGCAGTTTTAAAAATTATCCTTGGTTGTGCTGAGTCTTCATTGTTTTGCTCAGGCTTTTTCTAGTTGCAGTGAGCAGGGGCTACTCTTGTGCTGCCTGGGCTTCTCACTGTGGTGGCTTCTCTTGTGGCGGAGCATAGGCTCTAGGCCCGTGGTCTTCAGTAGTTGCAGCAGGAGTGCTCAGTAATTATAGCGTGTAGGCTCTAGGGCACACAGGCTCAGTAGTTGCGGCTCTCAGGCTCCGCGGTTGCGGTGCACGGGTTTAGTTGCTCAGATACAGGTGGAATCTTCCTGGACTGGGGATTGAACCAGTGTGCCCTGCACTGGCAGGTGGCTTCTTGTCCACTGTGACCCTATGGAAGTCCCATATGTGCAGTTTTTAAGAGCCAGATTCCACATGTGGCCAGTTATGCCTTTAGTGTTCTAGTTGTACTGAGAGTACCACTATGGCCTATAAATGGAAGGTCTGTCTCTACCTTGCTGGAACCAGGACCGACTGGAAAAATATCTTTAAGAGGTCTGGAAAGCTGAAGTGTTAGACCTAAGTGGTTGTCAGAGTGTCTGTCTACAAGAGAGAAAGCCCTAACTCTGATGTGTGCATCAATGTCTGCTTTCGGTGATGAGTTGAAATTAATAGAATCTCTCATGCCAGAAGAATTTCCTGCTTTCTCTTCTGTATAGGGCCTAGACCACTGTATCTGTTTTCTTTTTTTTCCTCTTCGGCAAATATTAGTCCTTGGATAGATACTGACACTTATTGAGCCTATTTCTATTCATGCCTGACATAGCCGTGACTCGTAATGAGGGGCTAGGTGTCTTCCTCTTGGGTAGTTATATATTAGTCAAGAGCTATGATTTTACAATCATACAGGCCTGTGTTCCAGTCCCAGTTCAGCCACTCAGTAGCTTCATGGTCCTGGGCTTCAGTTTTCTCATCAGTGAAATGGGCTATATGATACCTACTCCACGTAGGTATCTAAGAAAACATGTATGACATACTTTAATTCCTGGTTCTAGTAAATGCAAAATGATGGCACTTGTTGTCATCATTATTGCTGCCATTAATAGACTCTGTCATGCACCTGGACCATCAGAGACCAGAGCATCTCCAGAACTCTTCTTGATAAATACTTTCAGGAGCCATTTCTTCCTGATCAGATGAGAGCTCCCAATCCCTTCCCTTTGTTTGGCGTCTGCCTGTCCAAAGAAGCACCTATCTTCTGCCCCTCCCCTGCCATTTTGCCTGTTTTGATTAGTTATATACTGATCTATTATAGGTCTATTGTCTTGGATGTGTCCTTTTAAACACAGAATGGTTAGATGAGCATTAGAAGGAAGTTGACTTAGAACCTAGTCATGTTTCTGTCACTAGCCAGGTGACCACTCTCATCAGTAAAATCTTTCTCTGTGGTGCTACCTCAGGAGTCGATCACTTATTCTAGCTACCATTTACTGAACACCTGTGCAGTGCCATCCAGATGTAGTGACATTCCACGCTTCATCTCTAATCCTTGTGATAACCTTGCAAAGCAGTTGTTATTCTCCCCATTTTAGAAATTGGGACAGTAAAGCTTAATAATCTTAACTGTGTTTTTACTGCCTGAATGATTTGGGGCAACTTCTTAAATCGTTTGAAATCGCAGGCTTCTCATATGTCCACTAGAGGAGCTATCAGCTGCTGCCTCACAGGCTACGGTGATGACATATGTAGGGCTCACGACACAGTCCCGCATGCAGTGGGCACTCCAGGAGCGCTTGGTGATACGCCTTGTCAGGAGCCACATAGCTAGGAGGATGAGCCAGGTTTTAGTCTAGGTCTGTCTGGGTCTTTCAAGGTATGTGAGAAAGTACTTGTGACCCAAGTGCCTGTGAAGACCTTTTCCTTGGTGTGATCCTGGAAGAGGGAGCAGCTGCCTTACTCTTCCTCTTCCTCTTGGGGGTTCCTCTTTTTCTCTCCCTTTTGGTCTGTCATCTGCTCCTCCATTCTGGCTGCATGGGAGGACCACAGGTACTGGAGAAAATATTCCTTCTCTTAAAGGCCACAGGGGATATCCTCTTTCAACATAAACACATAATGTAAAATTTACAATCAGTGATGTTTAGTACATTCATAATATTGTACAACCATCACCACTATCTAGTTCCAAACTGTTTTAATCATCCCCAAAGGAAACCCCTTACCCAGGGAATAGTTACTCCCCATCCTCCTGCTCCAGTCCCCCTGGCAACTACTAACCTGATTTCTGTCCCTATGAATTTGCCTGTTCTAAATATTTCCTATAAATGAAATAAGACCATATGTGGCATTGTGTGCCTGGCTTTTTTCACTTAGCATAACAAGGCTTATCTGTATTCTTTCCTTCTCTATACCAGCTCCAAGCAGACAGTGAAGAAAAATTTCCCACTGTTATTTTCAGTAAGTCCTCTTGTACATTGACTACCATGGTGGCCAGTCAGCTCCATTGTGACAAAGCTGGCTATTTCTATGGAATCTTCCTGCATTGCCCATCAATCTGTAAGCCTGCCAATCATGGCAGAATCTGCTTCTGTCACAATGGTTTATGGTCTTTGCTTCTACAGTTTGTCTTTTTTTCCAGTAGTAGATTCCTGTTCCTTTAAGAAGGATGATGAGATTCAAGATATTTCATGCAAGGCAGAGCCTTATCCTGGCCTCACTCATGATCTCTATAAGAGCCCAGGCCAGCCCACATACCATTCAATAATTTCATCTGGAAATGAAGAACTTAGGAATTTAGATGAGTTATCTGAGCAGGGGGCTGGGAGAAGAAAATAACAGATAATTCACAGGGCTTCTGAGTCTAAAATGTTACTTAATAGAAAGATTTTTCAGATAAGGAGTAATGAATACTGGATTGTCACATATCACAAAGTATTGGTTTGGCCAGAAGTTTGAACTTTTTGGCCAACTCAGTTCATAAAATTAAGAGTTAAATGGGGGTTACACAGAACAGGTTGGTGATTGGAATGGAAGTCTCGGTTCCTATGCTAATTTGTATTTCTCACTGAAGATGTTTATATTAGCATTTTGGTTTTATTAAACAATAGCAGTAAAAACTCAATATACTGAAAAAGCAAGAGTTTAGGTTGTGGGCAATTCCAGAAGGCAGGACTGGATTGTCTCCTGAGGTCACCTCCAGTCTCATGATTCTGTGTGTCTGAGTCATCTTGTAATTTCTCAGGGGTTTGTGGGAGAAGAAAGAGGAGATCCCACCTGACAGGAGTCAGGGTCACCTGTCATCTCTCTACTCATCTGGCTGATGCATACTTAGCATAGTGAATTCCTGTTTGGAAATTGATTTACAGTAATTGCAAGTGGCAGAGAAAGCTTGTTTCAAGGCAGGATTTGAAGTGGGAAAGAAAGGACCTTGTCCAAAGCTTTTTCCAAGGCAGGTCATGCTGAGTGAAGGTTCCTTGTTGGGAGAGAAAGGAATTCCCCGCAGACCCTATCTTCTCACCCCAGCTGACAGCTCTATTGCGGGTATGGTACCTCCCTGGCTGTCAGTCATTTGAAGGGAACCTCTGACTCTAAGACCTCTCTAGGTTATTAAAGGGGATGGCATACATGTGTCAGGCTGATGACGGTATACATGACAGAGAAACTGTCACAGAGTAAAGATGAAAGAAGCCGAGCACCTGCCTCCCTGAAGTGGCCACCAAGTTATGCCGGAAGTCAGTGTTCCATTTTAGAGGGCATACTGCCCGAGGGTCATGCACTCTGTGTGTGTGTGTGTAGAAAGGTGGGGTAGGAGGGAATGTCTTAATAGGATTTTCAGTTTTTCTTGTTTATTTCACATACAAAATTTCTGAATGAACATCTCCATTCATGTGCTTGATGTTACTATTGAATAACTAGGTAGAAGGATTTGACATTTGGAGCCCCAAAGTTACTTGTCTCTGCTGCCTATAAAACCACAGCAGGTGGTGAGCTCTTCACTAGTGAGCACTAAAAATGCCCAAATAACACTGCAGGATTATTGCTCATCTATATTTTGTAAATAGACATACATGTTTCTGCATGTAGTATATACATTTTAATCTCACCTATTGTCTAAATATGAAAGTGAATTTGAAATAAATCCATCGGGAATATGCGCTTAACAGCACATTTAAATAATCAGCAGTTGGTACATGATTTATTCTCATTTTGGTCTCCAAAGCAGAAGAATTCAGTTCTTCTGAATTTCCAGGACTCATAAGTTTGAGAGAATCAGAGAATTTTTTGTACTGTAATCTTCTCCAGCTGTAGCTTATTCTGAAATTGGATCTGTTCCAGGGTGTAAATATTTGTTAATAAGTTTCCAAAGTCAAAATAATTAGTGATGCTTAGGCATCTTTTATAGTGGGCCTAGAATAGATTTTTTAAAGCAGTCTGCAGTAGATTTTTCATATGGGTGTACAGGTATAGAGTTCTGGTGGACAAACGCATTTAATAATTGGGGATTCAAAGTAGATATTTAGATATGATTACATTGATGGATTATTCTTCAGATTTAACAGGATGAATATTTTAAACCTCATGACTGACCTGTAACTTTGAGCTGCATTGAACTTACTGACATAATGCGCTGAAAGTGGATCATGGAATCCCTCAGGATTCTGTGGAAAACATGATATTCCTTCTCAGAAGCTTCCATATCAAGGGGCGGTCTTTTCTGGGAAGTTTCAGATTTACACACTTTGAAGAACTAGGATTCAAGAAATAGGGGTTTCATTTTGAGATCTGTTCTAGAACTGGTAGAGCTCAAGGTCTAAGATATAATATTTGTCTTAGAAAGATGCATAAAAAGGTGTGACTCTTTAAAAAATTCAAGATTTCTGAGTTAAATATCATGTTAATACAATGTGCCATTTTAATTTCTAATGCCTATCAAAATAATTATTAGAGAATTTCTGGTTAACCTTTGCTAAAAGAAAATGTGTACTCAGATAAATTAAGAATATGTCATCCAGTTACACTGAAAACTCCTATCAATAGCTAGCTTGGGGACAACTCTTATTAAGTTAGATATATTAATCCAGTAAGTGAGAGAATTTTTTCTGTTTGTCCTCTGATGCATTTGACTTTGAGATCCCTGGTACCAAACATCTATGAGGTATCAGTGAGGGTTTGGTCAGAGAAGCTGACTCTTTGTGAGTGATATTTTTCAATGCTGCTTATCAAGAGGTCAAAATACACCTTTCTTGATAAGTGATATTGAAAAATAAATCAAATATAAAGCTAAATCAACTTACCTAAGCCATCTAGGAATTTATCTTGGTTAGATTATATAGATTTCTTCATCCATCCTCACGTTTTTGTCAGATCTAACCTCTATAGTGAATTCCTTTTTCCATATCACTCACAGTGTTATTTCTAGAAAGTGTTATAAGTCTTCATAGAACCGGTCAACCTCAGCTTCTTTAGCATCAGTGGTTGGGGCATAGACTTGGATTACTGTACTGTTGCATGGTTTGCTTTGGAAATAAACCAAGATCATGCTGTTGTTTTTGAGGCTGCACCCAAGTGCTGCATTTCACACTCTTTTGTTGACTATGAGGGCTACTTCATTTCTTCTGAGGGATGCCTGCCCACAGTAGTAGGTATAATGGTCCTCTGAGTTGAATTCGCCCATTCCCATCCTCCATTTTAGTTCACTGATTCTGAAGATGTTGATGTTCACTGTTACTATCTCTTGCTTGACCACATTCAATTTACCTTGATTCATGGACCTAACATTCTAGGTTCCTATGCAATATTGTTCTTTACAGCATCAGACTTTACTTTCATTACAAGACACATCTTCAACTGACGATTTCTACTTTGTAATTTCTCATTTCTGCCTTGACCCAGCTGCTTCATTCTTTCTGGAGCTATTAGTAATTGCTCTCTGTTCCTCCTCAGTAACATATTGGATACCTTCCGACCTGTGGGGCTCATCTTCTGTTGTCATGTCTCTTTGCCTTTTCGTACTGTCCATAGGGTTCTCTAGGCAAGAATACTGGAGTGGGCTGCCATTTCCTCCTCCGGTGGACCACATTTTGTCAGAACTCTTCACTATGACCTGTCCATCTTACATAACCCTGCATGGCATGACTCATAGCTTTACTAGGTTTTTATTCAAGCCCCTTTTCCGTGACAAGGCTGTGATCCATAAAAAGAATATTTGGTATATAAACACCATATTTACTTTGTCTAAAGAAGAGCTTCTTTCTTGAACAATGAAACATTAGTAAAACCAAAAGCAGTTTTATGATATTGCTATTCTCCCTAATATGAATCTTATCTTTAATTTGGCTTTTAACTTGATAACCAGGACTGCTGCTGCTGCTAAGTCACTTCAGTTGTGTCCGACTCTGTGTGACCCCATAGACGGCAGCCCTCCAGGCTTCCCCATCCCGGGGATTCTCCAGGCAAGAACACTGGAGTGGGTTGCCATTTCCTTCTCCATAACCAGGACTATCTGATATAATTCACTAAGATACATTAACCATTTACTATGGCAAGATGCTGGGTTGGTTGTTAGATCATGATTACAATATATCCTTACATTCTCTAAGTTATTTTTGTGTTTTCTAAGCTATGTTTGTTTTTTCCTTCTATGATTAGATTAGATTTATTTGTTCAGATGAAGTACAATAAATATTTATTCATTGTGAACACTCTGGTAATTAGACCTGCCCAAACTAACTGGTGGGTGCTATAGTGGTTTTGTCCTAGGTCACTTAGATAAGGAGGAATTTCCCAGAATTCCCTTCACTGTATGGTTCTGGGTCAGGGTTGGTCACCAAAGAAATTTACCTGAGGTTTGGGAGATTGAAGGGAAGCAGTAGTTGTTATGCTCTGAAAGTCAGTGTATGTTGCTAAGCTATCTTGCAGCTCAAGACTGCTATTGCAGAGCTGTTAGATAGATGCAAAAGTAATTCTGGTTTTGCATTGTTGAGCTTTACCATTTAATACTGGAATACATTCTTAAATAAGTGTGATTATGTTATATATCATTTTAATGTGCACTTCTTGCTTTGTTTTTTGCTAATGACTTATTACTTGCTATTTATTTTATATTATAGAAATGATGTTAGAAAGCAAATTTGAATGATTTTTTTGAGTTCAAAATAGGTTGTAGAGCAGCAGAGACAACTTGCAACATCAACAGTGCACTTGGCCAGGAACTGCTAATAAACATTCAGTGCAGTGGTGGTTCAAGAAGTTTTGCAGAGGAGACAGGAGCCTTGAAGATGAGAAGCATAGTGGCCAGCCATCAGAAGTTGACAACGACCAATTGAGAGCCATTATCAAAGCTGATCCTCTTCCAGTTACATGAGAAGTTGCATAAGAACTCAGTGTTGACTGTTCTAAAGTTGCTCAGCATTTGAAGCAAATGGGAAATATTGGGAACGCATGTACACCTGTGGTGGATTCATGTCAATCTATGCCAAAACCAATACAGAATTGTAAAGTAAAAATTAAAAATAAATAAATAAATTAAAAAAAAAAAAAAAAAAAAGAAAAATAAGTGGGTACATCATGAGCTGACCATAAATTTAAAAAAAATCATTGTTTTGAAGTGTTGTCTTCTCTTATTCTCAACGACAGTTTCTCAATCAGATCATGATGTGTGATGAAAAGTGGATTTTATAAACAACCAATGTGACCAGCTCAGTGGTTGGACTGAGAAGAAGCTCCAAAGCTCCCAAAGCCAAACTTGTACCAAGAACAGGTCATGGTTGCTGTTTGGTGGTCTGCTGCCAGTCTGATCCACTACAACTTTCTGAATCCCAGCAAAACCATTATATCTGAGAAGTGTGCTCAGCAAATTGGTGAGATGCACTGAAAACTGCGATGCCTGCAGCTGATACTGATCGACAGAATGGGCCCAATTCTTCTCCATGACAACGCCCCATTTCACCTCGTATAACCAACCGTTCAATCACTGAATGAATTGGGCTTTGAAGTTTTGCCTCGTCCGCCATATTCATGTGACCTCTCACCAATCAACTATCACTTCTTCAAGCATCTGGACAACTTTTTGCAGGGAAAATGCTTCCACAACCAGCAGGATGCAGAAAATGCCTTCCAAGAGTTAATCGAATTCTGAAGCATGGATTTTTACACTACAAACTTATTTGTAAACACACTTATTTCTTGTTGGCAAAAATGTGTTGATTGTAATGGTTCCTATTTTGATTAATAAAGATGTGTTTGAGTCTAGTTATAATGATTTAAAATTCACTGTCTGAAACCACAATTATTTTGTACCAAGTTAATATTTTCTGGCTGTTCTGATTGGCGTTAAGACTGAACTTCAGCTCATCTAAGTCCTGGGACCAGCAGTGAAGAGTATCAGCTTCATGGAAGTTGGAGGTGATGAGAGACTGTTGAAGGTTCCAGTTTGTCCTCACAGGTTCCAGTTTGCTTTTTTTCTTTCCTGCTCCATGCCCAGGTTTTTTTCCTGACTGTTGGCCCTGCTGACCTAAGACAGTTGGTTTCAGGTTCACTACCAGATTTCTGTAACTTCTTTACCAACTCCAATTGCATAACAAACCCTTTACTTCATGTCACTCATAATGGTCCTTCTTCCTTGATCAGACTCACAGATACAGATGCATTGTATCAGAGATGTAAAAGTCACATGTTCCAGTGGCCACATGAGTAACATAAATGAGTGCAGCAGGTCTGCTGTCAGCAAGTTCATGCAGCCTTCTTCATCTGTTCTTCTCTTTCCCACTTTTGGTAGAGATGTGAAATCAACAAAATATGCCTCTACAGTAAGAAAAACAGCAGCAGAAGCATATTGATAAGTTAAATGTGACTCTTGCCTTAGTACCAAGGAGGCAATGGGGAGAGTGGGCACTACCAAACAGGGAAAGGTGGACCTCAAGTAGAGAGCATCTCTGCTTCCGTGCTTCAGTAGAAATCCCAAGTGGATTTAAAAAAAAAAACATTTATTTATTTATTTTTGGCTGAGTCAGAGTCTTAGTTGCAGCATGTGAGCTTAGTTTCTCCACCGCATGCGGGATCCCATTTCCTCAACCAGAGGTCACATCCATATCCCCTGCATTGGAAGGCAGACCCTTAATCACTGGACCACCAGAGAATTCCCCTCCAAGCAGAATTTTAATGTGCATTCCTCTGATTTTAATGTGTTGACTAATTACACACACACACACACACACACACCACACACTCACATACACATAAAATCATGAAGGCAGTCCATGGGGCAAATATAAACATGTAGGTTATATTTGGTATGAGCCTCCACTCTGACTGGGAAGATGGTTGGCTAAGACCTTGGGATGAAGACAGAGAATTTAAAAAGCGAGAGGACTGTTGGAGAAGAGAATGATGGAGGGAGGTAGGGTGGGGGGACCCCCAGACTCATGGGGTGGACAATATAGATGGATAAACAACTCCATAGGAAAAACAGTGAATTCTTTTGCTCTGTATGTGTGTGTGTAAGAGAGAGAGGGAGAGAAATCATCTAATAAGAACTATCACTTTCATAGTAATTTGCATTATACACAGGGATTTCACATATGCTATTTCATTTATTCTCATTTACTATCTTATCTGCTATATTGGGTGTGAGTGGGATGAAAGATAAATTACTCTTGGTTCCTGCCCTTGAGGGTTGCAGTCCATGGGGCAGTCTGATATGTTCACATCCAGCTATAGAACAAAAATGAATGTGATTCAGTGTCACGGTGGGAGAAGGATTTTGACAAATGGAAATGGGGAGTGAGAAGAATGCTGGGTGACACAAAAAGTATGAGCAGAGGAACCAAGGAGAATTTGGAGAAGTCAACAATAAAAGCTGCTATGAAGAACACATCAATAGCAAATATTCTATTAAAACATTTGAAATTCATTTGTGAATTCCTGAAGCTGGGGAGGGGGGAATCTTTAATCTGCCTTAATTAATGGTCAAAATGTTAGTGGCTTACATTCAAACAACCTCAGTTTGAGAGAAAGGTAAGTTAAACAACACCCGTTGTCTTTGGAGGACAGTACTGAGCCTGGGATTCAAGACACAGAAATGACAGTCAGATTTGTCTAGAGGGAGGATGAAGAGCTGTTAGGTTTGCTGATGTCATCCAAAGTCCAGGCAGCAGATAGGAACGTACTGACAGCAAAGGCTGTCCATTGCCAGAGAGGAAAGCAAATACATTTTAAAGGTTTTATAATAAATTATTCAATTCAGTTCAGTCGCTCAGTCTCTGCGACCCCATGAACTGCAGCACGCCAGGCCTCCCTGTCCATCACCAACTCCCGGAGTTCGCCCAAACTCACGTCCATCGAGTCCGTGATGCCATCCAGCCATCTCATCCTCTGTCGTCCCCTTCTCCTCCTGCCCCCACTCCCTCCCAGCATCAGTGTCTTTTCCAATGAGTCAACTCTTCACATGAAGTGGCCAAAGTACTGGAGTTTCAGCTTTAGCATCAGTCCTTCCAAAGAACACCCAGGACTGATCTTTAGAATGGACTGGTTGGATCTCCTTGCAGTCCAAGGGACTCTCAAGAGTCTTCTCCAACACCTTTTAGGTGTTGAGCCTTGGGTACAGGGGTTCTGCTTTCTCCAACAACTTTTCCACAGTTCAAAAGTATCAATTCTTTGGTGCTCAGCTTTCTTCACAGTCCAACTCTCACATCCATACATGACCAGTGGAAAAACCATTAAGTATGCTCTATTTAGATAATCCAGAAAAATCTGAATTCAATCCGACTGGTCTCCTTTCTGTGTAAAACTCTTCATGATGTATTAAAGTTCAGGCTCTTCTCTGGCATGACATCAGGTCCCTTTATGCCCTGGCTTTCAGCTTCCTTCACCAGCCTAGTATTTTCCCCTGCCCTCACCCCAGTCTCCTGAGGTATGGATACAATTTTCTTGCCATGAGGCACTACTTGCAGTCCTCCTGATGTCTCACAGCTCTATGCCTTTGCACATTCTAGTGCTTTTTCTCTGGCATGTCCATAGTCTTGATTATCCTTCAAAATATCTCAAAGTGTACCATGGTCCTCCCACTCCCCAATAAACCTTTCTTTGCTAACTGTACTCTATATATTTGAAATTTTGCATTTATTGTACAGTGATATAATTGTGTACATGTATGTTATTCCATGTGCACTGTTATATGTGCCGACACATTCATGCATCACCTCTTTACTGTGTGACTTCTCTGCGTAAGACACTGTACAATGTTCTGTGGATGCAGCAGTAAATAGCATAGATCACGTTTCTGGACTCATGAAGCTTCAGTTAAAAATGTATGTTGAGGTGAAATGAATTCACAGGACATTTGAATTTTAGGTTCAAATTGTATGCATTGGCAAAAGATTCACTTTCCTGAATTACAATTTCAATCCATTTTAAGTGTTCTGTCGCTAAGTTGTGTCGGACTCTCTGCGACCCCATGGACTACAGCACACCAGGCTTCCCTGTCCTCACCATCTCCTGCAGTTTGCACATATTCATGTCCATTGAGTCAGTGATGCGATCCAACTATCTCATCCTATGTTATCCCCTTCTCCTGCCTTCCAAGTGTACTGTTGGTACACTCCTACTATTGTTGAGTTCCTGATTAATGCACTCACCGGGTTTATTCCTGCCACGTTCTCTCCGTAGTGATGGTTGGACTTTCAGGAGCTCTGTGGTTTTGTAGATCTTGACTCTATTGGGGTTGGCTCTCTACAAAGGTTTAGATTGTCTTTGGAAGCAGGATCTATTTTGAGCCTTGGGTACAGGGGTTCTGCTTTCCTAATTCTTACCTGCCTATTTAGGATGTGCCATTCAACCCTCTAGCTTCTCCAATGAACCTGTTTTGGATTATTTTTGATCTTACAGATGTCTAGCATGAGTTCTAGGGCCACAATTTTTTCCCCCAGACCATCCTGAAATCTGTTTGTTCCATTCCTGATGCTTCTTTCAGCCACTAGTTATTTACTTTATGATTCATTCTGGAGAAAGGAGGCAGCTGTTCTCAGATTTTGCTTCCTGCAAAGTCCTACATAATGCCAGTTCTGTCTGTGTCTGGCAATGTGGAGTAGGCCACTTCTCATATTTAGTGTTAATGTTGATATTGACACATATATTTCTTCTTTTTTTAAAAAATATTACCTGCTTGGCCACATTCTAGAGTAGTAGTTTTTTCAAACAGCAGGTCATAAAAAGGACCATGAAATACATTTAATATCATAACTAGCACTAGAAAATATGAATTGAATGAAATAGGAAACCTCAGAATATATCATGTGCAGTGAGGGTAAGTTTTGTAAAACTTGTCATACATAGATGCCTGTGTGGCATCACTGGGTTGTGATCTATCTCTTTGTATGGGAGACAAAGTTTGGTAAACATGGTTCTGGAACAATCTATTTACATTTTTTCCCTCCTTCTTGCAGTTTTAACTCTTTAACAGGTGTTTTCTGGATATAAATTTACATTGTTTTAGTTGGCTGTCCACATTTATTAAACTGCATAATTTTGCCACTTTTCTTTGCATTGTTCGTTTACCTTTAAACTTGAATTTTTTTTTAGATTTTGAAGACTGCACTTATTGGAGTACATTTATTTTGATAAGACATTTAAAATTTCACTCATAGCATTTTGGCAGTTCCCTCCTACTCTTCAGAAAGTTCTAGTTTTTTAGATTAAACTTTAGAGGAAGATCTAGGCAAACATTAGCTAAAAACAAAATCAGGAGCAAAAACCAATTCTTTACTCAGCTTAATAGCTTCAATTAATAATCAAATTATTTTACACCACATCCAAAATTATGCAGCAGACCATGTTATTTAGTTACTAATGATTAAAATATTTATTCAAAAAGGATTCACATATACATACTTTTGACTCCAGATTAACTTGAATTAACTGCTTTGATGCTCTTTCAAATAAATGATAACTCTGAAAGGACAAGCTATTCTAAAACAAACATTTTAATAGGGGAAACTCAGTTCTCTAGCACATTTTGATATGGAAAATAAACTTGCTTTTTTTTAAAGGTTCTTTGAAAGGGAACTAGAACAACAGAAGGTCCCAGAAGAACTGAATGTTGAGCAAATTTCTGAATGAATCGCCTAGGATTTGTTTTTAATCTGAATATTTAATAGTGTGGCATTGCAAAATTCTAATTGTGCTACTCAATTTTAATGGTTAATCTGCTTTAAAAAACACACAACCTTAATTGTGACATACGAAAATCCTTATTTAGAGTAGATTTCTAATTTGAGTGCTTTCAGCCCTGCTGTGTAAAGAGTCTCTTGGGTACAGATTTTAAGAGTGTATGTGTGTGTGTGCCTTTACATCTCACCCTGTAACAGTTCCTCATTGCTGAGTCCGCCTCTCTGCAAGCCGGGCGCAGACAATAGATCCATCCTAATGGAGTTGTGTACTTGCCATCTGTAGGAGCAGCTGCTGGCCCGCATCTGCACAATATGCTAGGAGGGGAGCTCCACTAATCTGCATAATAAAGAGGAGGCTCATTCCACTCCAGCTAATAATCTCAAGCGATCGATGTACTTCATTCCCTCACTGCGGAGCGCAACCCAGTGGCTTTCCGCATCTGGTACAGTGGGGTCAAGTGAGATGGGATGGCCTGGGGCCGATAGGCACTGTTTACCATGGATGCTTGCATCAGGCTGTTGAGACCATGGTTTAGGTCTTTCTCTTGAGTCATCCTGACATGTGCAAATCCTGGGAATTGGGATGAACTGATGCTAGCACATTATTAAGACTGCTAATCAGAAATGCTTTTGGATCAATTAGTCTCAGCCAATTTGCAGTTTTAAATACCTCCTTTGTTAGAAAAAGGGCGTGAGCAAGGTTTTAGTTTAATTGTGAACTATTTTGCGTCATTTGATTTTCATCTAGTTTTTAAAAAACAGCTTCATTATCTGATTTTTAAAACTGTTAATGCATCTATACCCTTATTGTGAAATAGGCAGACTATGTGAATTAATGAATCAAATTTATTTTTATTTTTGTTATGACATCAGGATGAAATGACTGTATCTTCAAGCAGTAGAACTAGTAGTAGAAAAGAAGATAACTGTTGAACTGAAATGATATAATTCTAAACTGGCCAAAAATCACTCTCTTAATAAAGCTAATGCCAAAATGGCTCATTTCTGTAGATAATCATGTATGTACAAATATAATTTGATTCATAGAGTTGATTTAAAGGTTAAAACATTTGAACTTAGGTGACCTAAGTTGAAAACAATATTTTATTAATAAATGAGATTGGGCACATTCAGGGTGGTATGGCCATAGATGACGATATTTTAAATTGAATTATAGTTTGCCGTTATTTATAATGTCTTGCTGTAAGAATTGGTGAGACTATTTCATCTAATTCTTGCAGGAAAAATATTTGCATAATTCATCACCCATCAATGAAGCACAGGGAAAAGAGCATTAATTTATGGAGATGGAA
The DNA here is from genome assembly GCF_014754425.2 of Oryx dammah. Classification (NCBI taxonomy): domain Eukaryota; kingdom Metazoa; phylum Chordata; class Mammalia; order Artiodactyla; family Bovidae; genus Oryx; species Oryx dammah. Next base: position 114,787,376 of record NW_024070211.1, on the reverse strand, counting down.
GACTAGGGCTGAAGAAATAATTGCTTCCACCAGTAAACAAAGCAGCCCACTTACCTTTCATTTTAGCCTTTTAATCAACACCATTTGGTTAAACAAGATAACATCTTCTGGTATGATTTAGAAGAAAACTTTATTAGAAATCATTCCTTTTGGAATCCATATTGCTATCCAGTGATAATAAGAGAAAGATCTGACATCCCAGGGAAATGTTAGTCAAAGGTGTTGTGTGAAATCTTGGTGGAGTGTTCTCCAAGGTTAAAATAGTGTGCTGATTCTGAGTTATTCAGTTGACCAACCCTCACAGCGCTGTGATGAAATGAAGAGAAATGTACCAAGTGAGCTGAAATCTTTCTCCCCTGGTTTCCTAATTTTAAAGCCCATGTACTGCCATATATCAAGAGACTGCCTACATATTCTTACTGAAATAGAAAAAGCAGCTGCTCCAGAATGCCTCTAGAAGTTTTGAATGACACCCACAAAGAAGGAAAATGATAGTCTGAGTCGGCTGCAAATATGGGGTCCCTTCATGCAATTTTTTAGTAACTTTCCCAGAAGTTAGAAAACAAAGGCAATAGAGGGAAAAAAGTACTAGTTATGGGTACAAACTTGAGGATTGGTCAGGGAAGAAAACATGTTGATAAACTAAATTAATAGATTTCATGACCCTAGTAGTGTCTGCACCGTACGCATCACTCACTGTCTGTAGGTATTTGATTCATCTGTTTGTTGATTATCTATTTTCCCACACTTGAATGGAAGCCCTAAGAAAGTAGAGACATTTCTTGCTGTATTCCTAGCATCTAGTAACAAAATTAATCCTCAATAAATATTTGGTTGAATAACTAGTAAAAGTTGTTGCAACATGCACCAACCCCATGGGATAGTTTCAAGATCTTTCAGGAGCAGTTCAGGAGCATAACTCTTATATTCAGGTTATTTTTTATGCTAAAATACAAAATATCCCTAGCTGACCTTGGGAAAACTGTGAAACCTTAAAGACTGGTCATGGCAATGAAAATCTGTGAATCTCCTGATAAAGTGTAGGGCATTTCAGAGTCTCAGAAGATAAGACCTCAATGTAATACATGCATCTCTGTACCACAAGAAAATAAAAGCCCTCCTAATTTCTGTTTATCTCTTGTCAAAAGGGACCTGGAGTGATCCTAGAAGTGCCCTTGAATCAAGTACAAGATGGAATGAGTCAATTCTGAGGAACTGTTTTTGGGTTAGAGATTCACTGTTGCCAGGGTGGTTCTAAGAGAGTTTGTGAAGCTGCTTATAAATTAGTGATTCTTTTATTTCATCTATCCATCCATCTGGGGCTTCCCTGATAGCTCAGTTGGTAAAGAATCCACCTGCAATGCAGGAGACCCCAGTTCAATTCCTAGTTCAGGAAGATCTGCTGGAGAAGGGATAGACTACCCCCTCCAGTATTCTTGGGCTTCCCTTGTGGCTCAGCTGGTAAAGAATCCGCCTGCAATGTGGGAGACCTGGGTTCGATCCCTGGGTTGGGAAGATTCCCTCAGAGAAGGGAAAGGCTACCCACTCCAGTATTCTGGTCTAGAGAATTCCATGGACTGCATAGTCCATGGGGTCGTGAAGAGTCAAACACGACTGAGCAACTTTGACTTTAATCCATCCATCCATCCAATATTATTTCAGTGCTTACTATGTGTCAGGAACTTTTCTGGGTGCTGGGTGCACTAATAAATGAGTTCTACATCTCTCTTCAGATTCTAGGAGAGCAATCTGGAGAAACTTCCTTCAGGGAGATGAGGGAGTTCTAAGACTCCGTGGTTTTGTACGGATTCAGGGTGCTGATTTGAACCAGGTTTGTAGGGAGACTTAAAGGTTAACTACTCTAATGACTGCCCAACAATCTCTTAAAGCAGTTCTCACTAAATATTCTTATTTTTACCATAGAAAGTACTACACACAATCCTAACTTGAATGAGCCCCTAATTCTTTTTAACTTTTGGCTTCTTTTCTTCAAGTCATCCATCTAATCTCAAAACATGTAAATGGATAGAGGTGAATCCTTTTGCTCAGTTCAGTTCAGTCACTCAGTCGTGTCCAACTCTTTATGACCCCATGAATCGCAGCACGCCAGGCCTCCCTGTCCATCACCAACTCCTGAAGTTCATTCAGACTCACGTCCATCGAGTCAGTGATGCCATCCAGCCATCTCATCCTCTGTCGTCCCCTTCTCCTCCTGCCCCCAATCCCTCCCAGCATCAAAGTCTTTTCCAATGAATCAACTCTTTGCATGAGGTGGCCAAAGTATTGGAGTTTCAGCTTCAGCATCATTCCTTCCAAAGAACACCCAGGACTGATCTCCTTTAGGATGGACTGGTTGGATCTCATTGAAGTCCGAGGGACTCTCAAGAGTCTTCTTCAACACCACAGTTCAAAAGCATCAATTCTTTGGTGCTCAGCCTTCTTCACAGTCCAACTCTCACATCCATACATGACCACAGGAAAAACCATAGCCTTGACTAGATGGACCTTTGTTGGCAAAAGACTGTCTCTGCTTTTGAATATACTATTTAGGTTAGTCATAACTTTCCTTCCAAGGAGGAAGCGTCTTTTAATTTCATGGCTGCACTCACCATCTGCAGTGATTTGGGAGCCCCCAAAAATAAAGTCAGCTACTGTTTCCCCTGTTTCCCCATCTATTTCCCATGAAGTGATGGGACCAGATGCCATGATCTTTGTTTTCTGAATGTTGAGCTTTAAGCCAACTTTTTCACTCTCCTCTTTCACTTTCATCAAGAGGCTTTTTAGTTCCTCTTCACTTTCTGCCATAAGGGTGGTGTCATCTGCATATCTGATGTTATTGATACTTCTCCCAGCAACCGTGATTCCAGCTTGTGCTTCTTCCAGCCCAGCGTTTCTCATGATGTACTCTACATAGAAGTTAAGTAAGCAAAGTGACATTATACAGCCTTGACGTACTCCTTTTCCTATTTGGAACCAGTCTGTTTTTCCATGTCCAGTTCTAACTGTTGCTTCCTGACCTGATACAGGTTTCTCAAGAGGCAGGTCAGGTGGTCTGGTATTCCCATCTCTTTCAGAATTTTCCACAGTTTCTTGTGATCCACACAGTCAAAGGCTTTGGCATAGTCAATAAAGCAGAAATAGATGTTTTTCTGGAACTCTCTTGCTTTTTCCATGATCCAGTGGATGTTGGCAATTTGATCTCTGGTTCCTCTGCCTTTTCTAAAACCAGCTTGAACATCTGGAAGTTCACGGTTCATGTATGGCTGAAGCCTGGCTTGGAGAATTTTGAGCATTGCTTTCCTAGCCTGTGAGATGAGTGCAGTTGTGTGGTAGTTTGAGTATTCTTTGGCATTGCCTTTCTTTGGGATTGATATGAAAACTGACCTTTTCCAGTCCTGTGGTCACTGCTGAGTTTTCCAAATTTGCTGGCATATTGAGTGCAGCACTTTCACAGCACCATCTTTCAGGATTTGGAATAGCTCAACTGGAATGCCATCACCTCCACTAGCTTTGTTCGTAGTGATGATTTCTAAGGCCCACTGACTACATATTCCAGGATGTCTGGGTCTAGGTGAGTGATCACACCATCGTGATTATCTGGGTCATGAAGATCTTTTTTGTACAGTTCTTCTGTGTATTCTTGCCACCTCTTCTTAATATCTTCTGCTTCTGTTAGGTCCATACCATTTCTGTCCTTTATCGAGCTCATCTTTGCATGAAATGTTCCCTTGGTATCTCTAATTTTCCTGAAGAGATCCCTAGTCTTTCCCATTCTGTTGTTTTCCTCTATTTCTTTGCATTGATTGCTGAGGAAGGCTTTCTTATCTCTTCTTGCTATTCTTTGGAACTCTGCATTCAGATGCTTATATCTTTCCTTTTCTCCTTTGCTTTTCACTTCTCTTCTTTTCACAGCTATTTGTATGGCCTCCCCAGACAGCCATTTTGCTTTTTTTTGCATTTTCTTTCCATGGGGATGGTCTTGATCCCTGTCTCCTGTACAATGTCACGAACCTCAGTCCATAGTTCATCAGGCACTCTATCAGATCTAGGCCCTTAAATCTATTTCTCACTTCCACTGTATAATCATAAGGGATTTGATTTAGGTCATACCTCAGTGGTCTAGCGGTTTTCCCTACTTTCTTCAATTTAAGTCTGAATTTGGCAGTAAGGAGTTCATGATCTGAGCCACAGTCAGCTCTCAGTCTTGTTTTTGTTGACTGTATAGAGCTTCTCCATCTTTGGCTGTAAAGAATATAATCAATCTGATTTCGGTGTTGACCATCTGGTGATGTCCATGTGTACAGTCTTCTCTTGTGTTGTTGGAAGAGGGTGTTTGCTATGACCAGCTTATTCTCTTAGCAAAACTTTATTAGCCTTTGCCCTGCTTCATTCCACATTCCAAGGCCAGATTTGCCTGTTACTCCAGGTGTTTCTTGACTTCCTACTTTTGCATTCCAGTCCCGTATAATGAAAAGGAAATCTTTTCTGGGTGTTAGTTCTAAAAGGTCTTGCAGGTCTTCATAGAACCGTTCAACTTCAGGTTCTTCACTGTTACTGGTCAGGGCATAGACTTGCGTTACTGTGATATTGAATGGTTTGCCTTGGAAACGAACAGAGATCATTCTGTCATTTTTGAGATGCATCCAAGTACTGCATTTCGGACTCTTGTTGACTATGATGGCTACTCCATTTCTTCTAAGGGATTCCTGCCTGGAGTGTTTGTTTTGTTTTTAAATACTCTTGGTTTCTTAAAGTTTGAATTCCTGTGGTGTGGATTTTCTTAAAATGAGGCACGCTGGCACAAAACTCACCCTTCCCATGCAGAGGCTAGAGCAATACCAGATCTAAGTGCACTGTTGATGAAAACAGTACTGGGACCCATAGGTCCTGTAATTCTAGTTATTTTCAGTAAATTTATGATTAAAATAATGTTGGGAAATAGAAAGTTGGTGGTGTTTCCTAAAAGTTGGCCCCACTACATAGGTTGACTTTTGAGAGTCAGATAGAAGATCAGATTTAAGTCTTGAGACATTAGTGATCTCTCCTGTCTTAACCAGATAGCCTCTTTTTTTCCCATTTAAATTGACATTCCAAGGTTGTTAGATTGATAGTGGCATGTGGTGGAGGCAGCTGGATTCTGGTTTGGGTGACACTTACACTAGGCAGCTTAGATTCCCATACCTTAGTATACTGCTTACCTTCTTGACTCTGATGTGTGCATAAAATCACTAGGAAGCAAGAAGAATGTAACTAACAGCACCTAATAATAAAATAGTAAAAACAAACAATGAAAACAGTATCTAACATTTATTAAGCACTTACTATGTGTCAGGCCATCTTAGAAGCTCTTTATGTAAATAAACACAATGTGGCAAGGTAGGGGTCAGTATCATTCCTGTTTGACACATGAGAAAATTGAAGGACAGCGATATGGTGTACCGATTCTATGATAGACCCCCGTGATCTGTGCCGTCTGGTAATTTGTGCCCAGTGTTATGCCTCCCCTTGAGTGTGGGATGGCCCGGGGACATGCTTTAATCAGCAGAATATGGCAAAGGTGATGGGATCTTACTTCTGATAGGATGTTATTATGCTGCATAAGATAACGATTGCTATCTTGCTAGCAGCTTCTCCCCCTTGCTGGTTTTGATGAAGCAAGTTGCCATGTTGGGGAGATCCACGTGTCAAGACATACAATTATTTTTCCACTCAGAAGGACATTTTAGAGACTTTATTGCCATCTGCCAAGAGGATCTAAAAAGGATCCCTGTAACCACAAAGCCTGTAGGTTTTAAGTTGCTAACAGCTACTTAGGATCTGAGACTCTGAATCTAACAGTTCTTGAAGAACAAGAAGTGAAAGTCTGCCAATAACCATGTAAGGAGCTTGGAATCAAAGACTTTCCTAACTGCACCTTCAGGTGAGACTCTTGCTCTGGCTGGCCCCTCGATTCTTGACCCTCAGAAACTGGGCTGATTAACATGTGTTGTTCTAAACAGCCAGGTTTGTGATAGTTTGTTACATAGCAAGAGATAACTAATGCAAGAGGCAGAAATTAACTTGCCTTTAGTCACAGATCCATCTGGTTACAAGCTATGGATTCTCTCTTAATGATTATCATAGGAATATTCCCAAAGGGCTTGCTACATGATATTGGATTTTCCATTTAGAAATTTGAAGTTTTCCCTAACATTTTAAAACAATTCTTTGAGTGGGAAATTGTATTTTCAAAACCCCAGGAATCTGAAGGAAAAGGAATCCAGGGAATCTTGTTTGGAGTATGGAGTAAAACATCGATCTTTATTTTCTCTTACTGTTTGTATTTTGCTGTTCAGGGGGCCACTGATTCTTTGGATTTAGCATCAGTCTACTTTCCTTATATAGTGATTGTAAAGGGAAGTAAGGCCAGACAGTAAGATTAGTAGATCAGCTGGGGACCATTTAAAATATTCAGCCAGTTTAGAAGAAAGATGAATGTGGTGAGTGAGTTCTTTTTCAGATATGCTTGTAATAAGGAGTGGTTTGGGTCCTTTTTTTTATTTATTTAAAAATTTCATTAAAAATTTAAATTTCATTTAAAAATTTTCATTAAAAATTTTTCTTCATGTCTTTCAAAATTTGGGGGAAAAAATCAAACATGCAAATCAACAATGTGTTAACATCCTTAATTGTACCTGTGCTTTCCCCCCCTCCATGGCTAGCACAGTGTTAATGGCACATTATGTGCTTGGAAGACTATCATGACCCCTGAAGTGCCCCTCCCCCAGCCATAATCACTACCTAAGTAAAGAAAATCCAACCCTCTCAGGAGGCCTTCATCTCTGGAGAGCCCCTTGCTCCAATATTGGAAAAACAAAGAGCTGTATTTTTCTGCACAGAAGAACATGTTAAGGACATTTTAACTTCAGTTATCCACAGAGAGAACCTAACAAGATTTCTACAGCCATGACGCCTACAGGTTTTAAGTTGCTTTAGTCTTCTCAGATCATGATGGTTTTCTCAGGCTACTCAGCATCTTCTGTTAACCTGAATGGGCTCATGTCCTGAGTAGAAAGTTTCAGGCAAACATGAATACAGCAAATTAAAAAACTGAATACTGGATTGTGTTCCTGCCACGACTGGGGGTGTTTTGAAGCTGTGTGATGAGAAAGTGACAGGCATCACAAACTCTTTGTGTTCTAGTTCTATCATCCTATGATAGTCACACCCCTCTCCCTTGTCTCTCTGAATATGTGGGATATATATTCAAAAGAGTTTGGATTTGAAGGTGAAAATCCTAATATAACCATCAATCATTCGTTGCTCCTCTATGTGGTGAAGTAGTCAGAATATTTGCTTACAGAATAAAAAAAGCTCTAACCTGAGCTATAAATCAAGGATTTTAGACAAGTTTTTTTTTTTCTTTCCGGATTAAATTATAGTGAGGGCTCATTTGTTGGTTACACTTGTTGGAGAACTCTTACACTTGCACTTTTGGAAGTGTCCCTTACAGAGATGAGAATGTCTTCTTGGCTGTATTTCTGGCTTCCTTGGACACCTTGCTTTCTAAGTTTAAAATTTTAAGATGGTCTAGTTCCATTTACTCTTGGCATAACTTGAAGAAAGCCCAAGTTAAAAGGCTCTTGGAAAGCTTTTGTAAGTCATTCGGTTGACAGTGCATTCAGACCAAGACTGGGATAAGTTAGGTGTAAATAAATCAGAAACACGTGGATGTCGTTTCCCTTAGTGAGTAACTGTGCTTCTAATGTAGGGCCAGAACACAGTAAGCCAGAGATGATTTTGTTTCGGTTAAGCTCACACGGTGAAGGAACAATGCTGACCTCCAAACCAACTTGCTACTGCTTAGTGTAACTAAGTGAATCAGTAGTGCAAGGTTCCTGTGGGCAGGGCCTCACCCTGTGCATACACATGCATATTGGTTGAGGCTAAAGTTGTATGCGATGGTGTGATCACTCACCTAGAGCCAGACATCCTGGAATATGAAGTCAAGTGGGCCTTAGAAAGCATCACTACGAACAAAGCTAGTGGAGGTGATGGAATTCCAGTTGAGCTATTCCAATCCTGAAAGATGCTGCTGTGAAAGTGCTGCACTCAATGCGCCAGCAAATTTGGAAAACTCAGCAGTGGCCACAGGACTGGAAAAGGTCAGTTTTCATATCAATCCCAAAGAAAGGCAATGCCAAAGAATACTCAAACTACCACACAATTGCACTCATCTCACAGGCTAGGAAAGCAATGCTCAAAATTCTCCAAGCCAGGCTGCAGATACACATGAACTGTGAACTTCCAGATGTTCAAGCTGGTTTTAGAAAAGGCAGAGGAACCAGAGATCAAATTGCCAACATCCGCTGGATCATGGAAAAAGCAAGAGAGTTCCAGAAAAACATCTATTTCTGCTTTATTGACTATGACAAAGCCTTTGACTGTGTGGATCACAAGAAACTGTGGAAAATTCTGAAAGAGATGGGAATACCAGACCACCTGACCTGCCTCTTGAGAAACCTGTATGCAGGTCAGGAGGCAATAGTTAGAACTGGACATGGGAAAACAGACTGGTTCCAAATAGGAAAAGGAGTACGTCAAGGCTCCATATTGTCACCCTGCTTATTTAACTTATATGCAGAGTACATCATGAGAAATGCTGGGCTGGAAGAAGCACAAGCTGGAATCACGGTTGCTGGGAGAAGTATCAATAACATCAGATATGCAGATGACACCACCCTTATGGCAGAAAGTGAAGAGGAACTAAAAAGCCTCTTGATGAAGTGAAAGAGGAGAGTGAAAAAGTTGTCTTAAAGCTCACCATTCAGGAAATGATCATGGCATCTGGTCCCATCACTTCATGGGAAATAGATGGGGAAACAGTGTCAGACTTTATTTTTGGGGGCTCCCAAATCACTGCAGATGGTGACTGCAGCCATGAAATTAAAAGACGCTTACTCCTTGGAAGAAAAGTTAGGACCAACCTAGATAGCATATTCAAAAGCAGAGACAGTCCTTTGCCAACAAAGGTCCATCTAGTCAAGGCTATGGTTTTTCCATTGGTCATGTATGGATGTGAGAGTTGGACTGTGAAGAAGGCTGAGCACCAAAGAATTGATGCTTTTGAACTGTGGTGTTGGAGAAGACTCTTGAGAGTCCCTCGGACTTCAAGGAGATCCAACCAGTCAGTCCTAAAGGAAATCAGTCCTGAGTATTCATTGGAAGGACTGATGCTGAAGCTGAAACTCCAGTACTTTGGCCACCTCATGAGAAGAGCTGACTCATTGGAAAAGACCCTGATGCTGGGAGGGATTGGGGGCAGGAGGAGAAGGGGATGACCCAGGATGAGATGGCTGGATGGCATCACGGACTCGATGGACGTGAGTCTGAATGAACTTCAGGAGTTGGTGATGGACAGGGAGGCCTGGCGTGCTGCGATTCATGGGGTCGCAAAGAGTCCGACGTGACTGAGCGACTGAACTGAAAGCTGTATAAAGATAAATTGTCTAAACATTTCCGATTCCAGATTCTGTCTCCAATGTCATGGAGGCTAAGTGTGTGAGCTCTGGATCACAAACCCTTCCTCTCCCACTCACTGTGTGATCTTGGGTAAGTGGCCATGATGAATCCTATCAAGCTTTAGTTTTTCATTCTGTAAAATGGGGGTCATAATAAAATAGGAGCCATGACCTAGCATTGATCTGAGAATTGAGTTTGAACATAGAAAAGAATTTATCACAATTTCTAGCAGAAAGCAAGTACTCAATAAAGGTTTGGTAGCTGATTTAAATATCACTATAGTTTATATATAAGTAGCAAACATTGTTGCAGTTTCCGTAATGAACCCAGATGGAGTGTGCTGTCATCATCAGAGCATTTTAGTGTCTGATTTGGAGGTAGATTGAGAGACCTGGCCAACAGGATTATTGTCCAGTGTGGTACCATTGGAGGGCAAGCCCTGGCTGGCAGCCTCTATGTGAGATTCAAAGCCTGGTGCCACCCAGTCTCTTCCACCTGGCTTTGGAACATTGTGGAATAATCTCAGATCTGGAAATTCCTGTTAGAGTTGATGACACCAGGCTTCAACTCCACTTGTTGTGAAAGCCTCATGATGAGGCATCAGTCCACGTCAGCATTCTGTGGCAAACTTCTTTTTGCTAAAACTGCACAGATGGTGGCTCTTTTGTTAGCCAGATACGACTTAGGTGCTTCATTTAAATGTACAGTTTGTTGTGGGGCAGCCATTCGGACTGTAAGTTCCTAGTGTCATCCTCATACTGAGTGCATCATAGATCTCTTATGCTTTGTAATATAGTGTTCTCACTGCTGGAGATTTGACAAAGCCAGAAAATGCTAGAGAGAGGAGAATTGGGTGATTTGGGACAGCTTCAAACTAGTAAAGCTTCAAACTAGCCACTGCTCCTCACCAGCATCCCCTCAGCTGACCTGTCATCTCCAACTTGTTTGTTCCCTGAACTCACTTCCTGCCTTCTGACTGTCCCAGTGCCCACAGAACCCTTCCTAAATCAGAGTTAAAAATAAATGCTTTCTGTCTCTGTCTACTCGCTTGTAATCTGTGTATGTTCTCACAGGCACCCTGAAGCTACCCCTGAAAGCACCAGGGCTGCCCTTGATGGCGAATGGAAAGGTGTCGTGGTCATTTAGAGCCGTTGTCTGCGAATATTTTTAAGAAAAATAGGTCCTGCAGTTCTCTTTTAGTTTTTTAGCACTAATCAAACATGGTTAGCCACTGCTTTCAGGAATAAAGACACCGCAGGAATTCCCTGGTGGTCCAGGTGTTAGGACTCTGTGCTCTCACTGCCAAGGAAGGGCCTGGGTTTGATCCCTGACTGTGAAACTAAGATCCTGTGAGCTGTATGGCATGGCCAAAAAAAAGAAAAGAAAAAAAAAAGTGTGCTGCCATACACAAGGCACAGAAATAAATTCCTCATTCATATTCTATTAATTTTAGTGAATCTAGTTCGGGGTACTCCTGGAAGACCCCTCCTCTTTAGTCTTTGGATTCTGAGTCCAGTTCATCTTCCATTTGGGAATGGGCATAAGAGATATCAAGACAAGCCTTCTTGTCCTCATCCTTCAAGTGAATGGAGTCTGATGAAGAGACTCACATTGGCCAGTCATAATTCTCCTTGCTGACTTTAGACTCCTCCATAATAGGCAGCCATTCACAAATTAATCTTCTGTTCAGTAGATAATCTGTGACAATCACAGTGCAAGACACTGAGGCTCAAAGGGGAAAAGACAGAGTCTGTCTCTTGTGAGAAAAGTGTATTGTAAATAAAATAGAAATATAAATAAATCAATCTATGCCATTTGTTTGGGGCCAGTAGAGGTAAGTAACAATTCTGTGGGAAAACAGAACATATGACCCTGATGAGGCTCCATACCTTGGAAGGATTTTATAGGGAGGATGATGTGTGAGCTGTTTTGGAGATCGAGCTGGAGTTCTTGAGGACAGGTGCAAATTCAAGGAGGTATGGCTATGACTTGTTCAGGTAGTGGCCAAGACTTTAGTTATGAGTATGGTCAGGGGCTTCCAGAGCCAAATCACAGTCCTGGCTGCCCTGCACACTAAGATGTTTCTACAAGTGGTAGGAAATTGTGAAAGGCTTAGATAAGGGAGTGATATGGAGACTTCCCTGGTGGCTCAGTGGTGAAGAATCTGCCTGCAGTGCAGGAGACACAGGATTGATCCCTGGGTCAGGAAGATGCCCTGGAGATGGAAATGGCAGCCCACTCCAGTACTCTTGCCTGAGAAATCCCATGGACAGAGGAGCCTTGTGGGGTTCAGTCCATAGGATTGCAAAGAGTCGGGCATGACTTAGTGACTAAACAACATCAGAGGGAGGGACATAGGTGGACTTTGAAAGATAAACCTGATGGTGGAGTGGGAGATGGGGCAGGGAGGAGACTGGGTGAGATGGGAAAGAGGAAGGCCAGCCAGACAGTGACAGTCGTGACAGCCTGAACCCAGGTGAAGGCTGAAGGAGTAGAGAAGAAAGACAGGACAGAAGGAGAAAACAAGGTTTACTTTGACGAAGAAATGGCCATATCACCTGGACTGTCTCTCTCCAGGGTTGTGGGAGAACTCCTCAGCTAGAAAGCTTCGTGATGTGCAGAATATGTTATACTGGGGGAGGCCTCTTCAGAGTCAAATTCAAATGTCCTATAAAATAAAGTCGCATGGATTTTTCCTTTTCTTCTGGCTCTGAGAGAGAGGAGTTTTGTGGGGACATAGGGACTTAGAGGGGTAGCGGGAGACACAGCCATGGTCTGTTTAAAGAGAGGGAGAGGGGCCGAAAGAGGTGGTGCTGGTTGGCTTTTGAGGGGTTAAAGATTCCCTGAAGCAGGAATGCTGCTGCTGCTAAGTCGCGTCAGTCGTGTCGACTCTGGGCGACCCCATAGACGGCAGCCCACCAGGCTCCCCCGTCCCTGGGATTCTCCAGGCAAGAACACTGGAGTGGGTTGCCATTTCCTTCTCCAATGCATGAAAGTGAAAAGTAAAAGCAAAGTCGCTCAGTCATGTCTGACTCTTTGAGACCCCATGGACTGTAGCCTACCAGGCTCCTCTGCACAAGTGGTGACTGGAACACTTTTAAGTTGTTTGTTGATCTATGCTGAACTGTGTTGCTGCCTTTTGTGATTCTAAAATCTGCAGAGTAAAAGTATATTATACACGTTGGCTTGTGTGAGTGGTGCTTTGGGGGATGAACAGTTTATGGGATGTGTGCCTAGGATGGGAAAATGAGGAGGTGGTCAGGCTTCTCTAGGTCAGCATGGAGGTGTCATGTCCCCAAAAGGGACAGGTTCTGGAAACTGAGGCAGTGACCAACAGAAAACGAGCCTAGGTCCCAGGTAGGCACAGGAGCCAAGTTAGGAGCCGGGTGGTAGGTGAAGCAAGCAGCAGGGTGACTGACTCAGAAGCAGATGTGAAATTAACCACCTTCTCTTTAATATCCCAGAGGGAAGTGACCTCTACAGGAAGTGGAAAAGCCAGGTCCTGCTGCTACACGGCTAGGTGCCTCAGAAGGCCACGACTGGGATTTAAGAGATTGGTAGGAGTAGAGTCATCAGAATGTGCTGGTAGAGTGAACATGGCATGAACAAAAGTAGTAGGGGTCAGAGATGGCAAAAAAATGTCAGTTATGCTACAAACTAAGCTAGGGAGTTCAGAGTCGATGGTAGGAATTTTTTTTGAAAGGGGGAGTGACATAGTTTGAAATGGGAGTGGGATATGACGTGGCTATAAAATATCCAAGTGGGGAGGTCTAGCTGGCATCTAGAACCATACCTGTGGGGTAGTAGGGGCTCCATGGTGAAGCTATAGTTTTTTTCCTCCTGTACAGAGGAGGCCAGGTGACTGGAAGAAACCATCCAGAATGGGTCCAGAGGAGCAGTAAGAGGCAGTGGAAGAGGCCAAGTTGGGCCAGCATTCAAGAGACCCTTCCAGATGGGACCTGTCTTTTTTCAAACTTTGCTCTGTTTACTTAACCATTACTTATTTCCCCTCTTCTTTTAGTAGTGCTCCCAGTTGAAGGAACCATAGACAGGAATTACTCCTCCACCCAAGGGACTTTGAACTGCCTTTTATAGTATCTATTAATCTTCAATGTGGGCTTTCCTGGTAGCTCAGAGAGTAAAGAATCTGCCTGCAATGCAGGAGACCTGGGTTCAATTTTCTATGTATCAGGAATGTTTCATTAAGGGCCTGTTGTGTTCAAGCACTGAGAATTTACCAGTGTACTTCAAATATTAGCTCTCTAAAAATAGTCACAGTTTATAAATCTACTTCTTGTACTGCTGCTCCTTGAGGAAACCAAACAGGCCACTTCTGATGCAAAGACTGGAGTCATTTCCTACTATGTCCTGTCCTGTCCAGCCCCTTTCCATTCTACTCCACTTGATTTCCTATACACAGAGCCTAAATGCGAAGATTGTATTCCAGAAGTAAATCTAGAAGTCAGTTATTTAAAACTTTGAGCATATTTTCTCATAGAACTAATGTTATAAAAGATGGTTCAACTCCTGTGCTTTTGACAGAGGCCCTGGGGAAGGGGTCCCCCTATGTGGCTAGAAGAGAAACCATGGCTCTGGGGAAAGCCAGCATCCCTGCTCCTCCACCCTGGCACCCAAATACCTGATGTCTTTATAAGTCAGCTATTTGGATGAACTGGTGAGATATATTATTTAACTGGAACTCAAGGAGCAAAATAATGAATTTCTCTCTGAATTAGCTTACTCTCTGCTACAAAATCTACTTTTAATTCTTTATAACTATTTCCAGGAAAAAAGGCCATGAACAGAAGAATATTGGAACTTGGGGACATCTGTGAGATAACCTAGTTAACAGGTTTAATATTGAGTAGGACCAGAGGTGATGAGAAGAACAACAGGGTTACAGAAATACGAGGACGCTCACAATTGGTCTAAATTGGTTGGAGGAGTTGACAAAATTAGGCATGTGGGTGGTGGGTATGAGTGCAAGCCTTGAAGCCTAAGGTCAGTATTTCGATCAGAGCTGAAAGGTTCATTCAAAAGGACCAATGTGTTTTAATTTAGTAGAAGAAGCATTAATTAACTAATCAATCAACTGTTGAAAACTGTATACGTGGCAGGGAAATAATGGTAAACAAGATGAGCATAGACTTCAGCCTCTGGAAAGCTCACAGTCCAACACAAGAGGTGAGCAAATTCTAAATTGGGGAGAGACAGGGTGCTTATGGGAACCCTCTGGAAGAGGGCCAGTCTCTCACAAGCAAGAGCCACGGTGGGTTAGGAAGGCTTCCTGGAAGAATATAAATTAGCCAGATGAAGAGAGGCAGAAGCAAGTTCTAAGCAGAGGAAATAGCAGTGTGAAAATGTGGCTGTGAAATCACCTGAGAGGTTGCCATCATCCCCAGAGCTAGAGTACAGAAAGGGTAGAGAGATAGTCATTTAATATTTAACCTTTTCTAGAATTTAGTTTCCTCAAGTGAACCAAAATTTATACTTTCATGAAAAAGAATTTACTGAATTCCCACAGTAATGGAAATATCTTAATCAAAGCAGACTATTTCATAACTAATATTAAAACTAGTTTTCAGAAAAGAAATCTATTTACTTTCTGCCACCAGTTGGATTTTCCCTAATGTGAACTTTGCATCAGAGCTGGAAGAAGTTCTGTTGTTGTTGATATTATGTAATTTTAAACCTTTAACAACCATGTTAATTCCCATTTTACATCTAAGAGCTCCTAGAACCAGAGGCAAAAATTCTAAGAAGCCAAAAAGGATAGTTTCATGCTTTTTTATTATTCGTTTAAAAGTAGCAAAGTGGTATTTTGTTTTCTTCCTTAAATGCTCAGGCAAAACATCTCCTCTAGGGAAATCCTTGAGCCAAACAGTATTGTTTTGGTTTTCCTTACTGTCACCTTAAACATGGTTCTAAAGACTGAAGTCCCAGTGGGTGTCAGGCACTGAAATGAACTGAACCCACAGAAGGCAATTTCACTACCACTTGGTTCTTAATAAAATGGGTAGGAAGTCAGCTTTGTCAACCATCACATTTAAATGACCAAAACACAACTCCTGTTAATAGTTCAGATGGTTTGTCATTGTTAATCACATTTCTAAGTGGATTTAACACTCTTGACCAAAAATTAATGTATTTTCTTTTAATACATTACAAGAAATACATTTTTTTCAATGAGAAGAGGTTGGAATGTTTCAGGAGAGAAGACCATGGTGTCAGGCAGTAGTTTACTGCTGGGATTAATTTCATGGTGTAAAGTTTAGATATTACCTCAGATTTTTTTTTTTTCATTTAAATTATGTGGGTGAGCGTGAAGCTAATTTATTATTTATTTCTAAGAGATTTTAAAGATAGAAATTTGAATATTTGACAGAATTTTAAAGGAAAAGTACAGAGATTTCATATCTAGTTCATTCATAAATATGACTCATAATCATGTAGTGTGTTTATCTCTCCATTTTCTTCTGCAATTAAATAGTCATGATGTCACCTATTCTTTGCTGTAGCTTAAATGGGTTAGGAAGTACCCTTAGCCCCTTGATAATTGCAGCTAACAGTTACTGAGGATGTAACCTATGCCCATCATTGTGCCAAGTGCCTGCCATCTAGTGTCTTTCTGTTCACCTAGATGATCCTCTAAGGTACATATATACTAATATGCCTATTTTACAGAGGAGGAAACTGAGACTTGGAGAGCTTGAATTAGTTGCCTATAGTTGCATCATTAGTGAAGGGAAGAGCCTGGATTTGACTGGGATGGATTGCACAGATACTAAGAGTTTCAGAGCCTGGGCTCTTCCGTCTCCGGCACACTGCCTTTCTTGACAAAAAGACAGGCAGAATTTCCTCCTCATTCTGGGAACATGGTGCTTTGTGATTTAAAGACAGGATTTCCCTAAAGTAAACTTGACCAACTAGCTACAAAATCCACACTGACTGAAGGTCTGTGAAGCAGCTTATAGACGTCATCATGGAGGTTTCCCAGAGAAAGGATTCCTGAATGGAATGATACTGGGAGATGCATACACTTTCAGGTAGGCAGAAATGCAGTAAGACTGCTTTCACTTTTACCCCACTTCACTCGTTTTCCTACATGGAAATACCCATTACAACAACTCTTTAGAGACATATTTATGGAGCATTTGGGTCATATTCATGATAATTATTCAACATTATATTGCCAAGAAAGCTTTATTTTGAAGCTCATGAATGTAAAATTAATCATTAAGAACGTAAGACGAATTTTTCAGAGTAAATGGGAGTTTTCAGTCTTTATTATTCAGTTAAAAAATTCTCTCTGGTCTCAAGGTCAATTGTAAGTGAAAAAAAAAAACTTTTAAAAATGTGGCTAAAAATCACTCTTTAAAATAAATCAACTTTATTGAGACATAATTTACATATAATAAAATGTACCCAACTTCAGTGTGCAGTTAAATGAGTTTTGACAAATGTATACAGTCATGTAACCATCACTATAATTAAGATATAACCATTTTTATCATCTACGTCCCAGTCAGAACCCAGCCCCAGGCAATCACTGATTGGCCTTTTGCCACTATAATTTTGCCTTTTCCAAAATTTTATATAAATAAAACCAATTAATCAGTATTAATTTGTGCTTGGCTTCTTTCACCTATCATAACGTTTTCAAAATTCACTCACATTGTTGTTTCAGCCATTTGTCCCTTTTTATTGGTGAGTAGTATCCTATTGTGTGGCTATACATACCACAATTTATTTATCCATTTGTCTGTCAATGAACATTTGGATTATATCTAGCTTAACTATTGGGAATAAAGCTGGTGTGAACATTCATATCCAAGTCTTTATATTTTCTTTTTTCTTCATTAAATGCTTAGAATTGGGATTGCTGGGTTGTTTTAGTTTAGCTTTATGTTACATTTAGCTTTGTATGTTTTCCTAAGTGCTTATACCTTTTTATATATTCTCACCAGCACTGTATGTGAATTCCAGTTGTGCTCTATCCTTGTCAACACTTAATATTGTCAAAATCACTGTCTTAAAAATGCATGTTTTAAAATCTTAAAAGCAAGTAAAATACAGCCTCTTGAGAAGACTAACTTTAAAAGCCAAGTTCTGTCCATATTGAAAAGGTCAACAGATTCACTCTATGGCAGTCAGTGGGGGAGGAAAATGCTTTGCATCTGTTTCTCTGGAACTGAGCTATTGGCAGTATTAACTGGAGTCTCTTGGCTTAAAACCACCATCAGGAAGCTCTTTGAGGGGGAGCGGGGAGGTGATTTCTTGTCTGCCTAGAGACATTACAGAACCACACTAATGACTTAAATGATGGTTGTTCCCTCATATCCAGGACTTTATATGGTGTCCAGATGTCTCACATGCTTCAGAGATTACTGTGGGCTAACCCTGTCTCCAAACTTAATACTTAGCTGGGAGAGACCATCTGTTTATTCTTCTGGCTATAGATGATGCTGGGTACAGAGTAGGTGTCCAACAAGTCCCTCTTGTTTCTTATTCGCTTTTCATCAGAGTCCCAGATGAGTAAAGAATCAAGCACAGTAGCAGCGGCAAGCCTCCCAGTTAACATAATAAAGTAACATGAATCTTGTGCTGCCTTATCATTAGGGGACTATTAACCACAGGCTTTTGAGTCCTTTGCCATTCAGGAAAACCATGCCAACATTGGGACTGGAAAGGCTGAAGTTTAGAGAGGTTCCTTATGTTTAGTCTGTTTCATCTGACGCAAAATTCAGTAGTTAAACTGACTGATATTGCTTGACAGAGACATAGCATGAATTCTATTTTATAAGAACTAATGTTGGATTCGCAGAATATATTCCATGTCTGTCACTGGGGCAGGCAGTAGAGACACGGATATGAGAGACATATTCTCCCTGCCCCTCCCCTCAATGGAGGGGAAGAGAAAAAAGCTGACGATATAATCAATGGTGCATGTGTGCTGCAATAGGGCAAAGTACAGGGTTTCCTGAGAGAACACAGGAGCACCCAGCACAGGCTCCAATCCATTCCACAAATGTTTGCCTCTCCGTGGACCTGGCACTGAGCTTACTGGAGCCACAACCTTTACAGTCCTTCTAGTCTTCCGGGAAGATGGATGGAAACCTAGTAAAGCAAGTGAGGCTGGTGGAGACACTCACAGAGAAGGGAGGGAACCTCTGGCAAAAGAATTTGTCCTGGTGTGTAAGGACAGGAAGGATCTGAAGCACGGCAGGAGTTTGGGAAAGAGTCTGACAAGATGGTGGTGAGGGGAGGAGAATTCCACGTGAAAGAGCGTATGGAAAGTACCAGAATTTAGCAGGAATATATGGTGTGCCAGGAAAGGGAAAAAGACCCATAGGCCCAGAGCTCAAGGTATCTGTCCGATGGCACATGAGCAGTCCTCTGGTACCTAGAGAGGGTGAGTGTGGGTGGAAGGTCATGGGACAGGATGTCAGCTCGGCTTTCAGTGAAGGGCTGGAACTGACTATGAACCAGCTTAAGATAACAGTTTTATCAGCATCCTGTAGCCCTAAATATACCACATTGAAACGTGTTAATACCTACACATTTTAGCCAGCAAACTTAACTTGGATCTTTAAGTAAAGCCTCCTTTCCTTCATATTGCATAAGATCATTTCTCTTAATACTATTTTCCATGAACAGAACTAGCCATGGAGACTTGTGAGTCTTTAATAGAAAAAGTCACAGGGAACTGTGACAAAGCTGACTTGAACCCAGGGCTCTGATCATTCTTCTCCAATAAAAGGTCTTATTGAACTGCCCAGAATCTGGAATTTCTTGACTCTTTTAATTTGGATTAAGTTTTCATGTTTTTCACAACTGAGCAGATTTTCAAAACTCCCCACATTTCAAACACGCCAGGTATTTTATCTGTTTTCTTGCCCAGGTTGTAGAATGATGACTGGAACATAGTAGCCATGCAGTGAATACATCTTGAATGAAAGAATGACTGGAAGGAAGAAAACATTAATAGTGAACAGCTGCTAAGAAATCTGGTCTGATTTTGTGTTCTTACTAACACACCATTATCTTTTTTCCTATAAGCTATTCCTTTCAGTTTGAACTCTAAATTTAAGTAAATCAACCCTTGAAAATTCAGTTATTGATTCTGAAACCTATATGTTCCTTCCTTTTTGCTCTTTAGAAATCATTGACTATTGGGGGAAAATGCTCTCTGCTTTATAAAACATATGCTCGATTGCTCCAAGGTCAGAACAAAAAGTTTTCCTGTGTCTTTTCTCCTACTTTTTAACCTAGATGATTTAACTTTATTTGCAATGTGCTTCAAATCTTGTATCACTTTGTTGTTCAGTTGCTCAGTCGTGTCTGATTCTTTGCGACGCTATGGACTGCAGCACGCCTGGCTTCCCTGTCCTTCACTGTCTCCTGGAGCTTGCTCAAACTCATGTCCATTGAGTCAGTGATGTCATCCAATCATCTTATCCTCTGTCATCCCCTCCTCTTCCTGCATTCTATTTTTCCTAGCATCAGGGTGTTTTTTTCCCAATGAGTCAGCTCTTCGCATCAGGTGGCCAAAGTATTGGAGCTTTAGCTTCAGCATCAGTCCTTCCAATGAATATTCAGGGTTGATTTCCTTAAGGATGGACTGGTTGGATCTCCTTGCAGTCCAAGGGACTCTCAAGAGTGTTTTCTAACACCACAGTTCAAAAGCATCAATTCTTTGGTGCTCAGCCTTCTTTATGGTCCAGCTCTCACATCCATACATGACTACTGGAAAACCATAGTTTGACTATATGGACATTTGTCGGCAAAGTAATGTGTCTGCTTTTTAACACACTGTCAAGGTTTGTCATAGCTTTTCTTCTAGGGAGCAAGCATCTTTTAATTCCATGCCGGCAATCATGGTACGCAGTGATTTTGGAGCCCAAGAAAATAAAGTCTCTCACTGTTTCCCCAACTATTTGCCATGAAGTGATGGGACCGGATGCCGTGATCTTTGTTTTCTGAATGTTGACTTTTAAGCCAGCTTCTTCACTCTCCTCTTTCACCTTCATCAGGAGGCTCTTTAGATCCTCTTCACTTTCTGCCATAAGGGTGGTATCATCTGCATATCTGAGGTTATTGATATTTCTGGCAATCTTGATTCCAGTTTGAGATTTATCCAGCCCAGCATTTCACATGACGTACTCTGCATATAAGTCAAATAAGCAGGGTGACAATATGCAGCCTTGACTTATTCCTCTCCCAACAGTTCAGTCTGTTTTTCCATGTGCGGTTCTAACTATTGCGTCTTGACCTGCATACAGGTTGCTCAGGAGACAGGTCAGGTGGTCTGTTATTCCCACCTCTTTAAGAATTTTCCACAGTTTGTTGTGATCCACATAGTCAAAGGCTTTAGCATAGTCAATGAAGCAGATGTTTTTCTGAAATTCTCTTGCTTTTTCTATGATCCAGTGGATGTTGATTTCTGGTTCCTCTGCCTTTCCTAAATCCACCTTGTACCTCTTGAACTTCTCAGTTCACATACTGTTGAAGCCTAGCCTGGAGAATTTTGAGCATTACTTTGCTAGTATGTGAGATGAGTGCAATTGTGTGGTAGTTTGAACATTGACATTGCCTTTCTTTGAAATTGGAATGAAAACTGACCTTTTCCAGTCTTGTGACCACTGCTGAGTTTTCCAAATTTGCTGGCATATTGAGTGCAGCACTTTAACAGCATCATCTTTGAGGATTTGAGATAGCTCAGCTGGAATTCCATCACCTCCACTAGCTTCATTCATAGTGATGCTTCCTAAGGCCCACTTGACTTTGCACTCCAAGATGTCTGACTCTACGTGAGTGATCACACCATCATGGTTATTAGGTCATGAAGATCTTTTTTGTATAGTTCTTCTGTGTATTCTTGCCACCTCTTCTTAATAACTTCTGCTTGTGTTAGGTCCATACTGTTTCTGTCCTTTTTTGTGCCCATCTTCACTTGTAATATTCCCTTGGTATCTCTAATTTTCCTTAAGAGATCTCTAGTCTTTCCCATTCTATTGTTTTCCTCTATTTCTTTGCATTGTTCACTTAGGAAGACTTTTAAAAATCTCTCCTCGTTCTTCTTTGGGACTCTGCATTCAGATGGGTATATCTTTCCTTTTTTCTTTTGCCTTTTGCTTCTCTTCTTTTCTCAGTTATTTATAAGGACTCCTCTGACAACGATTTTGCCTTTTTGCATTTCTTTTTCTTGAGGATGGTTTTGACCACTGCCTCCTGTACAGTGTTACAAACCTCCATCCATAGTTCTTTAGGCACTCTGTCTATGAGATCTAATCCCTTGAAATCTATTTGTCACTTCCACTATATAATTGTAAGGGATTTGATGTAAGCCATTTAACGTATATGCAGAGTACATCATGAGAAACTCTGGGCTGGAAGAAGTACAAGCTGGAATCAAGATTGCTGGGAGAAATATCAAGAAGCTCAGATATGTAGATAACACCACCCTTATGGCAGAAAGTGAAGAGGAACTAAAAAGCCTCTTGATGAAAGTGAAAGAGGAGAGCGAAAAAGTTGGCTTAAAGCTCAACATTCAGAAAACAAAGATCATGGCATCTGGTCCCATCACTTCATGGCAAATAGATGGGGAAACAGTGGAAACAGTGTCAGACTTTATTTTGGGGGGCTCCAAAATCACTGCAGATGGTGACTGCAGCCATGAAATTAAAAGACGCTTACTCCTTGGAAGGAAAGTTATGACCAATCTAGAGAGCATATTGAAAAGCAGAGACGTTACTTTGCCAACAAAGGTCGGTCTAGTCAAGGCTATGGTTTTTCCAGGGATCATGTATGGATGTGAGAGTTGGACTGTGAAGAAAGCCGAGTGCTGAAGAATTGCTGCTTCTGAACTGTGGTGTTGGAGAAGAATCTTGAGGTTCCCTTGGACTGCAAGGAGGTCCGACCAGTCCATTCTAAAGGAGATCAGTCCTGGGTGTTCTTTGGAAGGACTGATACTAAAGCTGAAACTCCAGTACTTTGGCCACCTTATATGAAGAGTTGACTGATTGGAAAAGACTGTGATGATGGAAGGGATTGGGGGCAGGAGGAGAAGGGGACAACAGAGGATGAGATGGCTGGATGGCATCACTGACTCAATGGACATGAGTTTGAGTGAACTCTGGGAGTTGGTGATGGACAGGGAGACTTGGTGTACTGCAGTTCATGGGGTCGCAAAGAGTCGGACACAACTGAGCAACTGAACTGAACTGATACCTTAATGGCCCAGGGCTTTTCCCTACTTTCTCCAGTTTAAGTCTGACTTTTGCAGTAAAAAGTTCATGATTACTTTACAACCATTAATTCTTATCCCCTCCTGGTGGAGGAGACAGTGTAGATTTATATAATCCACCAGCAGGTAGGCAATCCTTTCACATTTGCCTGAACTATGAGCTTTGCTCTCTGGAAAGGTGTTAATGAAAGGAAGGCAAATTACATTTTATATATCAAAAATGTCATTATGCTTTTTAAAAGCTATTGCTATAGCCACCTGCTAGAGAGTCAAGTTCAGAATAGCTCTGTTTTCAGAATGGCTGGATGGCATGTAACACATGATTTGAATATTCTTTAGCTCATTTGGAAGTTAAATTGAAGTTAAATTTAAATTGCAGTGTTTGTACTATTTTCCTTTAAACCTTAGGTAAAACTCTCCAGTTGGTCCTTGAGAAGTCAGTGGCAAGCTTCTGATTCTCCCAGGCTTCTGTCTAATACTGTTACAAATATGGGTTAGTGACAACCATCCAGTCTGGAGGTGAGGGAAAAAAGCCCTGGAATGGGCCCAGGTTTGGAGTGGTTTGTGTTCCTGGTTTAAGCAGTTACATGACCTTGGGACAGCTGTTCAACACTTTAACATCTAGCTTCCTCTACGGCAAAAGGAACAAGTCAAGGCTGCATCGTCCTCACCTGTCTCATGGAGCTATTGTGAAGACCCAAAGGAATGTGTGGAAGTGCTCTGATAAGAAAATGCACTGTGTAAATGAATGGCAAAGCAGCATTTTGGAATGTTTTGAAGTTTTTGGTGGGCAAGGCAAGGAGAACAAAGGTGATAATTCCCAGAACAGAGCTGTCTGAGACTCTGGCACACCATAGGTATTCAGTGCATGCTAAGTTATGTCTGACCCTTGGCAACCCTATGGACTGCAGCCTGCCAGGCTCCTATGTCCATGAGGTTTTCCAGGAAAGAATACTGGATTGGGTTGCCATTTCCTCCTCCGGGGGATCTTCCCAGTCCAGGGATCAAACCCACATCTCTTGTGTCTCCTGCACTGGCAGGCGGATGGAGTCTTTACCACTGAGCCATGTGGGATTTGAGTTGGTCCCAAACCAGTGACCACAGAGAAAGAGTAAGTGTTTCATGTGGCAGTGGGATCACTGTTACCCTTCCTGGCCCAAAATCAAGTAAAAAGGACTTCCTTCATCTGGCTGCACTCTTTACCTTTTTCAGGGCAACCACAGACCCAGTTTACACCTACCATATCCCTTCTACTCTTAATAGTGTCCAAATTCAAATGATAAATTATATAATCCCCCTTTTGACCAGGTATTTTACCAGGTACTTATAGAATAAATTTGGAAGCTTGCATGTCATAGGATTTACAAGACTCTAAAGCCCATTAGACACCTCTGTCCGGAGCCAGGAGCCAACTTTTTGCACTCATCTTTCCTCTGCTGGTTGATAACTAGTTATTACCAATCAATGGTTCATTCTTTTGTTTAGAAGTCTTCTTGCTCATGAAAATGGAGAAGGAGAGTTTGTTTTCTGAGAGCCTCTGCTCAGAGAACAGATATCTTGGCCATGTAATTTAATGAATAAGTGCAAATAAATTTAGGGCAGGCAAATAATGACACCCCCACAGTCCCACCAATATGTCTATATCCTAATCCCTAGAACCTGTGAATAGGTTACTCACATGGCAAAAGAAATTTAGGTTGCAAGTGGAATTAAGATTGCTAATTGGCTGGCCTTAAAATAGAGACTTTATCCTGGATTATCTGGGTAGGTCTAAATGTAACGGCAAGACAACACAAAAATGGAAGTGGAATGCAGAAGAGATCAGAGTGATATGTTTTGAGGACTTGTCTTGCCATGACTAGCTTGGAAGATTGAGGAAGGGGGCCATGTGCCAAGGAATGTAGGAGGTCTTTAGAAGCTAGAAAAGGTAAGGAAAGGGATCATCCCCTGAGGCCTCCAGCAGGGGATGGAAGGGCCTCCAGCCTAGTGAGACCCATGTTGGACTTCTGTTAACTGTAAGATAATACATTTGTGGTGTTTTGAGCCACTAAGTATGTAGTTTAATAACAATACTGAAAATTCATAAAAGAAAGCTAATAATAATGGGGAAAAATAATAGAAAACTGAAAGAGCGCTCATCAGTCAACAGTTATCCGTTAGATTACTTGTCGTGTGTCCAGTACCATAGTAATGCTGTAAAGAAATCTCAATGAAATGGAATACGCAGGCTTGCCCTCAAGGATCACACTAATACTAGTACATAAAGAACATTTAGAGAACAATTAATGAGAGCGCTAATTAAATGCTAAATGTACTGGGAAAAAGAATTTGAAAAAAGAGATTGCAGGACAGTATATGAGCAAGGTGGGTAATACATAAGAATGATGAATAAATGGGAAACTCTCGGGGTTTCTGTCTAATAATAATCTCAGATTCCTAAGGAACTTTTTAATCAGTGGATTTGGGTTGCTGCATAATGAGAGTCTACATGGCACACTGAGTAAACGTCGCGTTTCCTCTAGGCACAGTCTTGGGCCCTTTTCTCTTTCTACCCTCCATTGTCTGCTCAGGTGTTCTTATCTGTATAACATATGCCTGCCAGAGTGGGTGAATGTCTAGGGCTCCATGGTGGGTCAGATGGTAAAGAGTGGGTGAATGGTGACTCCCAAACATGTGAGGATATGTTCACATCCTCATCCCCTGGAACTTATGGATGTGGCCCTATTTGGAAAAGGGCCTTCATGGATGTAATTACATTATGGACCTTGAGATGAGACCATCCTGAATTCTATAGATGGTCCCTAAATAAAGTGACAAGTGTTCTGTAAAAGACAAAGAGATACACACATACAGGTGAGAAGACACACAGAAGAGGACAAGGCAATATGAAGACAGAAGCACAGACTGGAGCTCTGTGGCCACAAGCCAAGGAATGCCAAGGATTGCTGGTAGCTGTCAGAGGCTGAAAGAGGCAAGGAAGGATTCTTCCAAGAGCCTTCAAAGGGAACATGGCCCCGAGGACACCTTGACTTTGGACTTCTAGCCTCAAAAACTGTAGAGAACAAACTTCTGTTGTTTTTAAGTACCAGGTGTGTGGTAATTTGTTGTGGCAGCCCCAGGAAACTAGTACACACGGCTTAGTGGCCAACCCCTTATTGATATAGAGTCTCTCTCTGGCCCTGAGAGCCCCAGGCCTGTCTACCTGAGTGCCTACCTGACATTTCTGGGTGCTTTAAAGTCACTTAAAATCTGTAATATCCAAAACTCCTCCCAGCCCCCAAGTTTGCTTCTATTCCAGTTTCCCCTAGGACACTGACTGACACCATCATCCATTCGGTCGAATACATCAGAAGCTTAGGAGCCAGTCTCGACAGCTCTCTGTGCTACATCTTGAGCGTCCCATGAGCAAGTCCTATGGGTTTCACTGTTCGAATATTTCTCAAACATTTACTTCCCCTTGAATGTCCACCATCATTTCCACCATCATTACCTTTGTCCTTGCTCTGATCATCTCTCATCGGAACTATTGCGACTCTCTCTCAGGTCATCCCCCCATAAAGATGGGTCCTGGCTGTCCCCAGTCTCTCTTCTACCCTGAAGCCATTATGCTATTTTCAAAATGCAGCTTTGATTATGTTAGCCCCTACTGAGAGTCCCCCAGTGGTTCCCACTGTGCTTATGATAAATACAAAATGAGCACGGAAGAAGCAGGGCAAGGTTGAGTCTCCGCCTGCATCAGACCCGTCTTTGAGGGCTCCTCTTCAGTCAGCCTGGCCTGTTCTATGTTTGCTCCTGCCCCAGAACCTTTGCACCTGCTGATCTCCTTGCTAAGAATGTTCTTTCCTTCCTTGTCTAGATTGCTCTGACATATGCTTCTGATTCCAGTGGTTCTTCCTCAGGGGAGTTGTCCCTGATATTCCAAACCAGGAAAAAGTCCTTTGACTTTCAGACTTTCATAGTGTTCTGTATGTCTCCTCGTAGCTCTTATCCATGTTGCAATTTTACATTTTTGTTATTATTTTATTAATGGATGCCCTCCCTTACTAGACTATATGCTCCACTGAGAACAGGAGAATCATGTCCCAAAGCCTGCACCATACATAATAGATAAATATTTTAGTGTGAGTTAAGAATTAAATAAGTATCGTATAATTTTACCATTATTCCAAGAAAGCTCTTCTATCATATGCCTTGCCGTTTGAGCATGATAGTGAAGGGAGCTAAAAATGTGGTCATCAGGCACACATGGGAAGAGAAATGGTACCCCTCCTCCCCACCTTTTTTAAAAAACCATTCAGGTACTCACCAGCGTCATTTGTCTGCTAACCTGCTTAAATATTGCAAACTATCTCTTAGACCTGGTTTTGGAGGAATAAGTGTGTGAAGTCTATTTTCAGGAAGCATATGAGTCAGTTAAGCTTTTATTTCCCAAGTGGTATACCAACTTGTTGTGATTTCAGTAGATGCAACAGGTGCTCATATTTTTCGCTTTTATGACAATATTGTATCCTTATCCTCAGGAGTCCCCAGACTGAATGCCCTTCGTTGAAATGATGCCAGGCAGGGATGAGCTTATCCACAGCAGTCTGCTTGTGTGGAGAACAGTAAAACTATCAGCAGTCCTATGTACCCCTCCCACCACCCCAAAACCAAAATCTCAGAAACAAAGAACAAAAAAACTACTTTTCATATTAATAGAAGCAAAGACAAAAACATTGAGCTTTGGCTTATGAAGAGAGGGCTTTTTTTTTTTAAAGGAAAAAGAGGCTGATTTTCAAAACTCAATCCACGGTAGCTGTGAAATTAGCATGGAAAAAATTGATCGTCATTTGAAAACAAGACACAAACCCCTTAAATGTGCTTTGCTTCTCTTCTAATTCTCTAGGGACCTTTCCCCATGTTGGGGGAAGGTTCTGAAGAGTACTTTAATTAACTTGTATCAAAGAGACCGAATATAATAAAGAACCGTGTAAAGATTTCTTTAATTAGTGAATTTTATCAGGTCTTTTCCAGTGTCCATCAGGAAAGTAGTTGGTGGGCTGCCTGGGTCCTTGGTGGTATATTCAGTCAATAAGCTATTCATGACTCCAGCAAGTAGCTAGGTTTTTAAACCAGTGGGAATTTGGTGGACAATTTCCCTTTGCTGCCTTTAGCTGCATGGCTAGAATCTATAAATGGTTCTCTTTTGGAGAAACAAAGTGCTGAGTTGAGTGAGCAGCCAGCAGGGTCTGCAGCAGACACACTAATTGCCCTGTTGAAGCGTGGGCACAAATTTACTCTTACTTGTAACTAAAGAGAGGTTGTAGTGTTGGATTTGGCAATGTGTACAGTGTTAATACAAAGTCCTTTATTTTTCCCCTGGTGTAATTTTGAAGTCACATACATTTCATTGTCTTTCCAGAATGGCAATAAAGCCTACAGAAAGAAGTCTCTCCTTCAGTAAATCAAAAGTTAGCAGACAAAAGGTCAAAATACCCAAAGCCACAAGAACATTAACACTTTGGATATAAAGATTCCTTTCAAGAAACAAATGCTTGCCCTCACTTTGGAGAAAGCAGACGCCTTATCTTTGTGAGTTTACAAAATGGAGCCAAACTGTACCCGTAGTCACTTTAACTAAACCAAGGCCTGGATCTTTTAGCAGCCCACAGTCATTAAAGCTCTCAGAAAGCCTCCCAGGAGCCGATGTGCTTGCTTAAGTATATGCTGTAAAAGGTCCCAGAGATTTACAAGGACTGCTCCACGCTAAACCAGGCACCATCTGATAAACAAGCAATTTTGGCTGCAGGCTAAATGATGCTCTTTGAGGCTTTGATTTACAATGCTGAAGATGATATATTTGTAGTTCGGGGATAGGTTCTGCTAGGGGCTTGCTGTGATTACTCACCCATGAGCAGAATTCAGGGCTCAAGTCTTCAACTTGGAGGTCAGAAAATTGCCAGTGGAATGAAAGAGGGTTGATAAGGTTTACTGAGATGCTAAATAGATATCAAAGGAAAAACTTATTAAGCCAGTGGTTTTGAACACTTCTTAAGCTTTCTAGGGACCACAACTTTTGTTAGTTTGCTTAGGTCCCAAAGATATGAAAATAATCTGAAGAATTTATCTGGTCTGATTTTACTTTCATTGCATTTTAAAAGCAAATGTAGGTTTTGCTTATTGCTGACATTTAAAAATAAGCAAAAATGTCCAATTAAACATTTATGTAATTGCTTGAAAACTAAGAAATTTAAAGGCAACTTTGAAACAAATCACATCACCTCAGAGAACACTGAGGAACAGACTTAGAGTCCTCAACCTTGCATTAAGAACTTTGAGAATGCTTTTAACGTTTGTGGTTCCAAGAAATGATTTGGCAAACTCCTTTGCCCAGAAGTTTTGTATTTACTGAATAGTGAGTGTCTGCTAATATTGATGCTATACTAGTACAAAGATAAATAAAATATGGATTCTCTGCTTTACAAGTTTATGGTTCAGTTCAGTTCAGTTAAGTCACTCAGTCATGACTGTCTCTTAGTGACCCCATGGACTGCAGCATGCCAGGCCTCCCTGTCCATCACCAACTCCTGGAGTTTACTCAAACTTATGTACACTGAGTCGGTGATGCCATCCAACCATCTCATCCTCTGACATCCCCTTCTCCTCCCACTTTCAATCTTTCCCAGCATCAGGGGCTTTTCCAGTGAGTCAGTTCTTCACATCAGGTGGCCAAAGTATTGGAGTTTCAGCTTCAGCATCAGTCCTTCCAATGAATATTCAGGACTGATTTCCTTTAGGATGGACTGCTTGGATCTCCTTGCAGTCCAAGGAGATCTGATGGTCCAGTAGAGAAAATCAAAGATCATTTCAGTAAAATGTGAGAAGTGTTTAGAGGGAGTGCTGTAGGATGCTGAGGGAGAATGGAAGAAAGGAACCAACCTTTTGGAATTAAAGGGAATTTAACAGAGGGGGAGCAGCCTCCCCAGTACCCTCCTTTCTGTCTCATGACTGGCCAGGCAGCCAAGCACACACAGAGAGTAGATGGAAGGTGGTGTTTCCAGCACCACTGGTATTCTCACCCGCGGCATATTCAGAGCTGTGTTCCTTTACTGAGAAAACTTCATCCTCCTGGGGTTTTGGTTCAGGCAACAGAAGGAAGATTCAGAAACTGCAGACACAGCTTACTAGTAAAGAAATCAGTGGCTAATTAGACATTAGGCAATGGGTACAGACCCAAGATCAGGGCTGGCTCTAGGCTAGAATGTCAGCACCAGCCTTGGCTTTTTGACCCACCCTATCTTCTGAGGATGCAGGGAACAGACCCTCCCTCCTGTCTCAGGAAAAGACCTGAAGAAGTTATGCAGATTGTGGCATGTATGCTAGATGCTCAGAATGGTATATTTCCTTCCCTTAGGCCTTTGATGATGCAGGAGAGCATTTGGGGAGATTAGAAATAAGGGAGGTAGTTCTCTCTTTTTGCCAATCAACTTTCACCATGCACTGTTTCCTTATAGATGACACAGCCCTGGTTGGGCTTCAAGGTTAGTAGTAATAACTAACATTTATTGAGTGCTTGCTGTGTGCCAGGCACTATTCAAAGTAAGACACACACACACACACACACACACACACACACGTATCTTCACAACAACTCCCATGAGGTACTTTGTGATCTGTATTTTACATATGAAGAAACTTTTAAACTTGCTCAAGGTCATATGGCTGATGAGGTCATACTGAGATGCCACCTAGGACAGTTCATTTTGCAGAGAAGGACCTCTAGGTTGGAAATTCAGGGCATCACCGCCCTGACTTCCCACCAGTTGAATTCTTTAGATTGGTGTTTCAAGTCAGCACCCAGAAATCTTTTCTTTTTAGCCATCCCTCACCCTGATCATCGGAGAAGGCAATGGCACCCCACTCCAGTATTCTTGCCTGGAAAATCCCATGGACGGAGGAGCCTGGTAGGCTGAATTCCATGGGGTCGCACAGAGTCGGACACAACTGAAGCGACTTAGCAGCAGCAGCAGCAGCAGCAGCACCCTGATCATCATGTTGCTTCTCTAGGCCTCAGTTTCACAGTTTAGATAAAATTGCCCTCCTCCTTCTCCTTCTAAAATATTTGGAACATCAGTTATATAATGCCTGTAAAACACTTAAGATTATGCAAATAGAGGATATTACAGAGACACAAGGTGATGGTATTTTATAGCAGCCCATTAAGACATATCACTGTAAAGACAGTGGGTTACATTAAGTTGCATCTTTTTGCTAGATCCTTTCCTGAATTTTAGCATGGAATTGCATATGATTTAAAAATCTACCCAAGCTAATTGTCTTTATGAACACAGAGCTCTGCACAAGCTCGACTGGATCTCATAAATTCCCCTGGCCAAAATATTTTTCAAGTATTATAGTGTAATTCACTTTATCATGTCCAGTCTCAGCCTAATAATGCACAACTCCCAGGAGCCAAGTATATTTCATGAAGCTTACAATTACTTTTATAAAAGTTGCAGTAAAGTGTAATGATTTTTAATGGCATCAATGATACCATTGTATATATCGGTTTCAGTTTTGAAGTAGACTTAAGTTCAAAGACCCAAGGGGACCGTTCTCCTCTCGATGCACTTGTGTTACTCCCATTAATGCTAATGGGACAGACAAATGCTGCTCTGGAGGAGAATATATCTGCCCTTAGGAAGGTAACAGGTTTTAATTAGTAATGCTTTGAATCACACAAAAGCAGTTCGCCCTCTGTAAACAGCAAGTGTTCTCAGAGATGAGAGTAGAGATCACAGCCTGAGTTACTCACATGGAATCTTCAAATCTGAGCTTTGTAAATGGTGGAGACATAAGGCTTTCGTCAACTGAGAATGAGAGAACAAGCCTTGCTTTGGGGAGCTTTGTTGAAATAAAATCACAGAACGAAAGCAGTATTTATTAAATTTCTGAGAGTCTGAGTGCCAAGTAGATCTCATAGTGGGGTTATTACAATGACTGTCTTTGAAAGGGAAGCTCCGTTAACTCTCAAGTTATCCTGGAAGTGAAGGTCTGATGGAGTAGGGTCCATCTTTATTTGATCACAAGCTTTAAACATAAAAGGGAAAAGTCTAGAGTTGCTTCCTCAGTCGGAAGGCCCTGTGGTGGTGTAGTGCTAGAGCTTGGGCAACAAAGCAATTTTTGGGAAGTGGATCTTAGGCTGAAAGGATAGACATGGATGGAGGCCTGGTAGCAGAAAGGGGCCAACTTTGGCATGTTGGCCATTCCATATCTATCATTGGGATGGCGTCTCCAATATAAGCTTCAGAGCGAGGAGGCTGGAAGGCCAATGTTTGCCTTCTATGGATGTGCTCTAGATTACTTTTTAAAAACCTGTATATTTTTAAAAATTCTGAAGATTGAAATATATTTGATATATGATATTGTATCATACTAAGAGATACAACATGCTAATTTGAAACAATTTTACATTATGATTGCCATTATAGCAATAATTGCATTATAGCAAAAATCCGTCCATGGAATTCTCCAGGCAAGAATACTGGAGTGGGTTGCCATTTCCTTCTCCAGGGGATCTTCCCGACCCAAGGATCGAACCCAGGTCTCCCGCATTAGAGGCAGACGCTTTAACCTCTGAGCCACCAGGGAAGCCCTATAGCAATAATTAGCACCTCTATTATATGATTTAATTATTTGTTTTTAGTGGTAGCAATAATAGAGATCTGAAAAAATAAAAACACAATTAATGAAAGAAAACAAAACCTATTTGTGGAATAGAGTTTTTTGGTGTGACTGTTTACCCTAGATAATATACCACAGGTAGAACATCTAAAATAGAATATGTTCAACACAGGACTTTTGAAAATAGTGGGCTGCTGTCACGAAGTGAGATAAATTTATATTCATCATCTAGTTTGGATTTTGTAAGCCTGCATCCAAATGATCACAGATTTTGTGTTAACAATTAGTGGATCAGTCTGTTTTTACCTCTGAACAAGTAGATTGGATTAGGATAACTATTATACAGAAGTAGGCGTGTGTTTTTCCTCTTTGGTTTAAGTTTTTTTTTTTTTTTTTGGATATTGGAAGGTTAACAAAAAACAGTATTCATTGTGCTTGACTATAATGACTGGAACAAGAAACTTAGTGTTGGAAAGACTCACTTAATATTTGGAGGAAACTCTGATTGGAATAACATTCTTCTGGTTATAACTGTGCTTTTTTTTCCATATAAATATTTGGGGAATTCTTTGTTTTAGAAAGACTGAAGAAACTCAGTTATGGGAGAAGACACTTTCTGCTGTTTCACAAAGAAAAATATAAATATGCAAGATAAGCAGAGGTTTTCTATTTGTTCCTGTTTCTCTGTCTTACTTCCCCTCCTGTGACACTGAAAAAAAAAATCCCATTTATATAAGTATTAAACTCATAGTAGAAGAAATGTCATAGGCACATTCTTAAGCTCATGAATTCATTATCACACATATTCAGGCTGGTGATGTGAGATGTAATGTCCTTTTCTCTGAGGTGGCCCCCAAAGATATGCTTCACTGTCAGGATGATTTCATTTAGACCCAATTTCCCCAGATTGTGGAGTGTTGCAGATGACTACCTCTGTTCTCTCCACGTTTCCCTTCCTGACTGACTAGCGACTGTAAATGTTATTAACTTTGAAGTGTCTATTTATGTCTCTCTACAGACTGTCTCCCCCCACCGCGCCACCATCCAGCAAAGGTTGGGATTTTAAGTTTGCATATTGGAAACAGCCTGTTAAAGTCTTTTCAAGCTTGGAACAACAGTCCCACTGCACAGCACATCAGGAGGGGCTGAATGTGAACATCAGTCTTCTTTCTGCCCAAACAGTAGCAAACTTCTCAAACTTCCTGGCTGTATTTCAGTACAGTCGTATCATTTACACAACCTTTGATTTTTTTTTTTCTCACTATTTTATTATCTTAAAGTTTGATTGTTTTCTATTCCAAATGTTCTTCAGCATCAGCATAAAAAATTCTCAGAGAAACTTGGGGACACACCCTATGAAAACACTCTGGATTTATAGAATTATAGAATTCATTTGGGAAGTGTGGGAGTGGGCTTGATTTTAGATATTAAAGTGAGTTCAAACTCCTTGTGATTTCTTCACCTAAATACTGGATACTTCAAGACTGTAGTCTCCAGTGATTCTAACCGTAACCACTGCTAACTGTGGCAGCACATGGAGCTACCTTGGCTCCCTTGGATCCAGAAATGGAAACCAGAGAACAGTGGAACTATCACACCGCCTCTGGACTGTTATTACATCAGAAATAAATAAACTTCTAGTTTAAGTGATTCCAACTTGGGGGATTCTCATAATAGCACAATAACTAATGCAATTCATAAGAAAACTGAGTAGAGAAAAATCACCCTGTGGATTGTGCCTAGAGTTTGAATGAAGGCAGGAGGGATATGCCTACAAGGGCCTGGGGCTGGGGTGGGGGACCAGGACTGCAGACCAAATCACTAAGTGTGTGTGGTCTTATAAACTGTGAAGCTTGATTTTCACTGACTTTGGGTTTGGAGATTGAGCTGTTGGGAGTTGGCTCTTCCAAACCTGTCGTTGATGGCAGGTTGTACATTGTGTTGTGACACTTCACGTGTTGGTCCCATCTTCTCAACTAGATTGTTGATTCTCTGAGGGCAGGTTCTGTGTGTGCCACTTTGATATCACTAACAGTGCCAAGCTTGTGTTTTCCTTTTAGTAGGAGCTCAGTAAGTAATGGTTTCTTGATTCACTTAAATGGATGATACACACATTAGAGCAAGAATTAAAGAATTATAAGTAGCCAAGCATAATTAATGTGTTTCTTATCTGTAGAACTGAAAAGAAACAACTTGCAAGATCCTCCGTTTCAGCCTTAATTTTATAGGTGAAGTGAAAGTTGCTCAGTTGTGTCTGACTCTGCCACCCCATGGACTACACAGTCCATGGAATTCTCCAGGCCAGAATACTGGAGTGGGTAGCCTTTCCCTTCTCCAGGGGATCTTCCCAACCCAGGTCTCCTGCATTGCAGATGAAGTCTTTACCAGCTGAGCTACAAGGGAAGCCCAAGAATACTAGAGTGGGTAGCCTATCCCTTCTACAGGGGATTTTCCCAACCTAGGAATCGAACCGGGTTCTCCTGCACTGCAGGTATATTCTTTACCAACTGAGTTATGAAGGAAGCCCAATTTTATAGGCAAGGAAGCTGAAATCTACAGAGGTGAAGTGACTCACCGAGGATCAGGTAGTTAGCAACAAACCTAGTTGGGGGTACTAGTACCCAAACCCTCTGTCTTTTAAGAATCACGTTTACTCTAGCTGTGGCTCCAATCAGAAGCTGTTCACGAGATTAACTAGCCTCTTCTGTCCTTCACTTTTAAATAGTTATACTTATAATAAAATATATTTAAAGGGACATTCTTTTTAATTTTTAAGGAGGATAAAGTGATTTTTTCAGAGTAGTTGTAATTTGACTACAGGATTTTTGGGGAAGAAACATTTTTATTCCTCTGGAAAAGGTACTGGTTAATGGGTTATTACTTGTTTTCACTTAACTGGATGCTTTGGAAGAAAATCTAGGACTCTAAGAAGTATCCTTAAAGCAAAAGGGACTCCTATAACTCTTATACTGCAGTTGTTATTCAGCTGTGTCCGACTCTGCGTTCTCATAGACTGCAGCATGCCAGGCTCCTCTGTCCTCCACTATCTCCTGAAGTTTACTCAGATTCCTGTCCATTGAGTCGGTGATGTCATCTAACTATCTCATCCTCTGCTTCCCCCTTCTCCTTTTGCCTTCAGTCTTTCCCAGCATTAGGGTCTTTTCCAATAAGTCAGTGCTTTGCATCAGGTCACCAAAGTATTGGAGTTTTAGCTTCAGCAACGGTCCTTCCAATGAATATTCAGGGTGATTTTCTTTAGGATTAACTGCTTTGATCTCCCTGCAGTTCATAGGACTTGCAAGAGTCTTCTCTGGCACCACTATTTGAAACCATCTGTTCTTCAGCGTTCAGCTTCCTTTATGGTCTAACTCTCACATCCGTACATGACTACTGGAAAAACCATAGCTTTGATTATATGGACCGTTGTCAGCAAAATGACCAGGATGCCTGGGTTAAAGGATGTAAAGGATTTGGGAACTTTTGGGAGGGAGTGTCAGATGAACTCATAATAAAAATATTCAAGGTAGAGTTCAGTAATAGACTAGTGATAGAGGTCCAGATAGTATCACTTCAAACTCTTGGGAGTTCTAGATGATATCATGTGCAACCATAATGAAAGGCTCCCACATAATGTAAAGCTATAATTTATAACTCAGTATTTCACAATGTACCCTGCTGTCTCTTTAGTGGGCTTTGTGTTCTGGAAAGTATCACAGAGCATTAAGGAAACAATGAACTGTTACTTGGATGGATTACCTCTGAAAGGCTCTTCAGAAATCCCCACTAGGCCTTTATTTCTCAGAGACTAACTTAGCTCATATCAATACTTATATGGATCCCAAAGCTTGATAGTGAAGGATGTGGTTTGCAGTTTGAAAAAATTAAACATGGATGCCTCCTGGAAAAGGAGTAGATGGGGTGGGGATAGTGGGGTAGTACTAAGGAGAGATAATCAGTGGGTACACAAAACCTTTAAGTTCATCCACTTGGTAAGGAAAAGTGTATTCTGCCAGTCAAAGTTTCAGGAAAATTAGGTATGCTCTGACAATGGTTTTTACAGATATAAGCATGTCTAAATGAAATCTAATTATGTAAACGGTAAAGTGTTTTCTAGTTTTCTTTCTCATTCCATCAGTAAACTTTGGTCTAGTTTTTACTGCTTTTGGCCAAAGGCCATTACAAGACTTACTAAGCACTGAGGTTCAGTATGATCTTCAGAATAAATTAATTTACAATAAAAAACAATATGGTTGTATAGTACATTTCAGTGACTAAACTAGGTAATAGGTTAAACAGGGTACAGGTTTTGATTTTCACTAGCAGGCTTATCCCTAAGATGGGCCAGACGTCCTAGCAAACACGGGCTAACAAAGACTCAGGAGCTCCCAGTGGCAGAGAGATCGCTTACAGCAGAGAGGGAGATTTGCTTTTTCTTTCTTTTCCTGTGGACTGATCCCGTCCTGGCTGCCAGTGTATGTCAGCAAGTTCACAGGCTTTAATTCATTGTAAGCCCCAAGTTATTGCACACCAGCACACTTCCAAGAAAAGAGATGTCACAGAAATCCATGTTACATAACAGGACACCAGGACTAATCAAATCTTGTTACAGCGGTACTATCCCATAGTAATTAGACTGACCCTATCAAGACTCTTGGCACTCTAGTGACATTTCCTGTAGTATTTTATTCTGTAGGACATCCTTCTTCACAAAGGTTTATCTTAGGCTCTCTGTGAGATACAGAGATCTGGCAGAAGGGACCAAGGCTGGAATGTCATTTTGGACCTTCTAAACACTTGCTTTTTTTCCCCTTAAGAGTGAAATCAGCGTAACGGTGTTATTATAGTGTCAATACAGCTGAGGGCTACTGACTCTCAGTGTTAAGTCATGGTACTCCAAGCCCAGCAGTAGCTCAGAGGACCCAGACATATGGGCATGAATCAGGAAAGAATTTGAGGTTTTAGTACCCTAAGAAGAAGGTCGTGTTGGAGACATCTCAGTTGCCTTCTCAGGATGAATCCCAGTTAATAGATGCTGGATGGCTGGGAGTTCAATGATATGTCTTGTTATCCAACTCCTTCTCCTTTATCTTTCATTCTTAAGAGGTCTAATCAACCTCCTCAAAGCTTAGTGTCCTAATACAGCTGCAGTTTTATTATGCTCATGGATTCTGTGGGTTGGAAATTCAGAAAGGGCAAAGGACCCATCTTTGTTTCACAGTTTTTGAAATGTCTCAATCATCTAGAGGTGTCTTAAGTGACTGAGGCTGGATTAGCTGGGGTTGGGGATCCACTTCCAAGGTGGCTTCTTCACTCACATGTCTTGACACCTGGTTGGGATGTGTTGAAGGATCCATCATCAGCTTGGACTGTTGACTTGAATATCTATTAGTGGCCTCTCCAGTATGGCGGTCTGAGGGTAACTGGATTTCTAACGTGGAGGCTTGGGCTTCATGATAAATAGTCTAGCAAACAACATGGAAGCTGCATGGTCTTTTATGACCTAACCTCTGAGATCACTAGCAACATTTCTGGGATTCTTTATGAATCAAAGCAGGCACATTCCTTCCAGACACAGATCCAAGCTCCTGACAGGAGGAATGTCATAGAATTTGCAGCCATGTTTTAAACTTTCCACATGAGGTTCCAGGTTGGTCAGAGAAATCTCCAGTCACCTTTGGTGGCTGTGGATAGAGCAGCCTATTCACAAACTAATCTGTTACCTTAAGGTAGGGGACTGTCCTTGTGTACAGTAAAGCCTGAGTTATTGAAACTCAGAATAGTTTCAATAACTCAGACAACCCAGAAAGTGACTCAGATAAAATAGAAGTTTATTTTTCTCCATATAACCGTCCAGATGTAGGTAGTGAGATCCAGGGTAGTTAGGTAGCTCTGATCCATAAGGTCATTTGGAGATTCAGATTCCTTGCATATGGTTGGTTCATCATTCCTCAGGGTGTTGTCCTCTTACATGTTCTCAAGTGCGGCTTATTGTCACCAGGTTTGCATTCTAGCACATGGGAAGGGACAAGAGAAAGTGGAAGGTAAACATCTTCCTTTTAAGAAAGTGACAAAGACATTAAGCCCATTATAGCACAAGGAACTCTACTCAGTACTCTAATGACCTGTAAGGGAAAAAAGTATTTAAAAAAGTAGAGGTATATATATGTATAACTGAGTCACTTGGTAGTATCCCTGAAACTCACACATTGTAAATCGGCTATACTCCAATAAAAATGAAAAAAAAATTAAAGAAAAAAATTACATATATCACTTCCATTCACAATCCAATGACAGTGGTTTTATACTATAGATATTCTTGGCTGCAAAGAAGGCTGGGAAATGTAGTCTCTACTTAAGTGTCCATGAGCCCTGATAAAAGTTGTATGTTCCTGGAGTCCTATTACTAAGAAGAATGGAGGACAATTTAATAGTTTCTGTCACCAGCTTTTGAAACATCGTTGGAACATTTGTCAGAAAGAGGTTGACAGACTCCGGTAAGTGGGAAAATAGTTAATATTTTAGGCTTCCCAGGCCATAACGTATGTGTCTCTATTCATTTTCTATTGCTGCTGTAACAAATTACCGTGAACATGGTAGATTAAAACAACAGAAATTTATCTTAAAGTTCTGTAGGTCAGAAATCTGACATAGATCTCTGTGGGCTCAAATCAGGGCTTCTTTCCTTTCTGGAGGCTCTAGGCAAGGGTTGGTTTCCTCGCTCATTTGAGTTGTTGAATTCAGTCTCTTGCATACAGTCTCCTGCATCTCAAAATCAGCGCTGGGCCCTGATTTCTCCCCTTGCTGCCATCTCTCTCACTGGTCACAGCTGGAAAAAAATTTTCCCACTTTTAAGGACTCATGTGATTAGTTTGGCCCGTGTAAAGTAACACATACATGAGTTCTGGGTATGTAGACACTTTGAAGGGCAATCATTCAACTCAGCCATTATAGCTTAAAATAGTCAAAGACAGCCTGTAAATGAATGGGCGTGGCTGTGTTAGAATAAAACTTTATTAACAAAAACAGGCAGTGGGTTGGATTTGGCCATGGACTGTAGTTTGCCACCCCTCTTTCAAGAATATGGAAACAAGTTGTTGACTTAGGCCTTGCAGTCAGCCAGAAAGCTTCTCTTTCCACCAACCAGGCAGTTAAATATGCCGTATTTTGTGTTATCAGGACAGCACTCAAATGCTTCTGTTAAAGCCACCTTTACACTGAATTGTAATTTCTTCCTTCAGTGTCTGGTTTTTGTGCCCAGATTGTGAGCACACTGAATGCAGGAACCTTGTCTGATTCATTTTTGTATCTTCTTTAGTGCTTAACAACATCCAGCACTTAGTAAGTGCTCAGTAAATGCTCATTAAATAAAGGAAACTTTATGTAATGGCTAAAAGAGGGAGGCATGGGCTAAAACACACACAAAAATACAAATTTTTTATGTGCTGGGGAATGTTTTCTCTGGACAGACCTTCAATTTTGGTAAGTTTTGACTGTTGGGGTTTTACTCTGCAATTAAGTCTGACACTTGTGAGTTTGCATATAGGTTTCTGGAGATAGATCTTAAGAAAAAAGTTTAAAACCAATTTTTTTTTGCCTTAATGAAAAATGAAAGGGCAAAGCCAAAGCCAGAATTATACATTAGCTGGTGGAGCCAGTAGTATGCATTTGACAGACATTTAATTTCGGCCTGCTTTTGCCAAAATAACAATGTGACCATAAGGAAATTTGCAAATGGAAATGACATTTTCCTGAGTGTTTTCCCAGACATTGGACTTCAGTATGGGTTGAAAAGTGCACAGAAAGGTTTTTGACCTGCCAAGCCATGAGTTCAGCTATTGCAGGATAAACACAAAACTGATGATATTAACAACATCTGAGGCTGAAGTGGACCAGGAACTCATCTCTATCTTATTTACATGGAGTGTTCTTACACTCACAGCCCACAGCTAAAATAAGAACTTGATAGGTATATCGGTATTTGGGGTCTTTCACTGAAAGTCACTTTATATGTAAAGTATCACAGGAACAACTTCTTTCATCCCAGATGTTCAATGAAATTAAGATACACAGAGGGTACTTTATTCAACAACCTAGGACCAGTCAGGTTGGGACCTAAGCATGGATGCTTATTAAGTTATATAACTGGGTTAGACATGGCCATAAGGCTACTCCACCCAGTTGAACTTGGCTCAGATCTGTTAGGTAGATTGAAGGAAAAGAGCCTCAATTCTTAGTATGAATGTTATGCATTTAAAGAGCTTGCTTGCTGCTGCTGCTGCTGCCACTGCTGCTGCTAAGTCGCTTCAGTCGTGTCCGACTCTGTGCAACCCCATAGACGGCAGCCCACCAGGCTCCCCCGTCCCTGGGATTCTCCAGGCAAGAACACTGGAGTGGGTTGCCATTTCCTTCTCCAATGCATGAAAGTGAAAAGTGAAAGTGAAGTCGCTCAGTCGTGTCTGACTCTTAGCGACCCCATGGACTGCAGCCTACCAGGCTCCTCCATCCATGGGATTTTCCAGGCAAGGGTACTGGAGTGGGGTGCCATTGCCTTCTCTGAAAGAGCTTGCTTACACTTATATTTTCACTCTAAGGTGGTAGGTCTAGAATTCGCTAAATTGTCTGCATCTAAGAGAACATTTTGAACACTCCACCCCCATCTTTCTGCTTTCCTGGCCTCTGTCAAACAAACCTGTTCCCCTCAAATTATGGTCAGTGGCATAGAAAGCATGGCCACTGAATCATCCCACTTGCTAATAAGAACATTAAGATATCAGACCAAGCACAAGCTTTCTGAGCCTGCCCTTAATGCTGACATCAAACCGCTAAAATTGTGTTTTGGAGCACATTCTTCCAACCAACAATAGGGCCTTGCCCAAGTCATAAAAGCTTTTATGCTCAAACTGTCAACCTCACTGAAGCCTGCATAGACTGTTTCTGTTCTCTCTGCTTTTCTCCCTAATATGTTAGGATGACTTGTACAGAAAATGAAAACCAAACCTCTTACAAAAAAAAAAAAAGCTATAGCCCCACTTGATATAATTTAATTTACTCTTCCCAAGACTGTATTACCTACCAGCCAGTTCCTTAACTCCTTCTGGAAATTTGGCATGAAATCAGTATTTTCTCTGGCACAGCTTAGCCCTGTGCTTTGCAGGGCATGCTATGCATGCCATACCAAGCTCTCTCCACTGCTTTCGCATCATCCAAAAAGTCTCAAAAGTGTTACCTATTAGACCTGGACATTGTGGTAGGTAACTCTTTGAAGCCCTGTGCTCAGTATTGGCAGGCCATGCTGTTTTAAAAGCACTTGCCTTTTCAAAAATATCCTCCAACAGTTTCCTACCAATTTTAGTCTGATTTCACCTCCTTGTGGCAGGCTTTACATTTTTATTATTTATGAGCCTAGGTGATTTTTTTATAAAGTAAATGCAGTAAAAGTAGAGACCTGTTAGGTTTTTGTGTTTGTAAGATTGTTTCCTGTTATGGGCTGAATTGTGTCCTCCCCACCTTCCAAATTCATATGTTGAAATCCTAACTTCTAGTACTTCAGAATGTGACTATTTTTGGAGACAGGGCCTTTGAAGAGGTGTTTAAGATAAAATGAGGTTCTGTGGGTGGGCCCTAGACCAATATGACTGATTCTGTGTAAGAGATTAAGGTACAGACACACACACAGGGAAGACCATGTGAGACACAGCTAAAAGGGTCACCTGCAACCCAAGAAGAAAGGCTCCAGAAAATAAAACCAACCCTGTCAACACCTTGATCTTAGCCTTCTAACCTCTACAACTATGAGGTATTTGTTATAATAGCCCTAGCAAACTAGTGCACTTACTGTAAATTTTGTTCTTTTTTCCTAACAAACATTGATTATACCTTTGATGTTTCTAGATTATACCAGAAAAGATCTGGGCAGCATGTTGTGGGCCACAAGGAAGTGAAATGATCTCATGGAGCTTCTGCATGCAGCAGAGTGACCAGAAATTTCTATCATTAGCAATGCCATTCCAGTAACAATGACCTTAAACCATCATCTGACAGATGACTGGTTCGCATGTGACTTTTCTGAACAGTAAGTTTTATAGAATGAGTTACAGAGTGCTGCCCTGGGGCACAGATCTGAATCAGGAAGCTCAGAGGACCATGTTTGTAACACGTTTGGCCCAGAGAGTGCTTTTTTTTTTTTTTTAAAGCCACATAAAAATAGAAATTTCTTACTGCTCTTAAAATTTTGAAATGTCTATCCTACTTCTCTGTGGACAAAACTGAGCAAAACTGAGCTTCCTTCTCAGTTGGATGCTACTTAGTGTGGAGTGCCACAGCTATCTCAGCCCTCCCCACATTGGTCACTTCAGCCTGTCAGCTTTACTTATTACCCAAGCTGCCTGGTCCATATAACGGAAATAAACAGATTAGTGACTCCTAGATGATAGATTCTGAAGATCCTTATTGAAAAAGGTGTTCAGAGGTGAACAGTATTTGAGAAGCTCAACAGCCTTTTTAATATATTTACCTGCAGATTTTGCATGTGCAGTAACAGATTGAAAGATCTGAGAAGTTCTACAATAGTGTGCAGCATTTCCCGTTCCTATTTGACTAGGAACTCCCATTTCTTTGATTAACATTTATTTGTCATCCTTGTGTGGAACACTCTTTGGGAAATGCTGAAATGGATTCTTATAATCTGGTCCTATCCGAAGGCACAAGAATGAAGTGGAAAATTAGAATTCTATAAACTACTAAGTAATTTGTGTATTCATCAAAGAATACTTGAGTACATATGAAAATGTAAAGTTGCCTTATTAAGGAGCAGTATTACTTAGGGGGCTTCCCTTGTGGCTCAGTGGTAAAGAATCCGCCTGCCAATGCAGGAGACGAGGGTTCAGTCCCTGGGTCTGGAGGGTCTGTGAAGGGAATGGCAACCCACTCCAGTATTCTTGCCTGGAGAATCCCATGGACAGAGGAGGCTGGTGGGCTACAGTCCATGGGGTTGCAAGAGTCAGACGTGACTTACCAACTAA
Organism: Oryx dammah; assembly: GCF_014754425.2. Classification (NCBI taxonomy): domain Eukaryota; kingdom Metazoa; phylum Chordata; class Mammalia; order Artiodactyla; family Bovidae; genus Oryx; species Oryx dammah. The sequence continues at coordinate 114,743,945 of NW_024070211.1, read as the reverse complement.
ACAACAACAACAGCAACATTATTTTTGTGATGCTATTTAATGCATCAAGGAAATCTGCATAAATGACCACAAGCCACCAAATGCACAGTGTTATCTAACATATGCGACAGTCTTTATAAAAGTTAAATGTTTTGCTCATTGTGAAAAGGTGATTTCAGCTTTGAATTTCCGATTACTTTTATTGTGCTCCAGTGTCTTTGTTATTGCCAGGATGAATGCATCACTCTCCTCATATTTCAGGTTAATGATCTGATTGAACTGTAAACATTTTGTTAGACAAAACTTACACCCATTATACTTGCAGTCATTTAAAACAAGGAATATGTGCAAATGAACCCAGATATCCTTCTGCATTAGCTATCTTATTAGAGTAATAATGTGCTAATCCTGATTTGCATGTTCAACTAAATGATCACAAACAGTTTTTGACACGTAAATTCACGGCTGTTCTACATGCTTCCACTGAGTTTGGTGAAAACGAATTGGTCTATTTGAGTTATCCTCCTTTGATTTCTCCAAGAAAATCAATATAATAAAGTAATTCTTTCCTGCCATCCTCTTCTTTGCTAAGCTCTTCTGAGAACAGTCAGAAGGTGTTTTTCCTTCAATTATTTCAGGCTTGTTTGCATTAAATCCTTTCCAACAGGAGCCAGTAAATGTGCTCTCTTAATAAGGATGTCTCCCTTTGAAATAAGCTAAATAAAATTTTACATTTAAGGTGAGTAAGAACCAGTTATGGAGAAAATTGCTCAATATCTGTTCTATTCTAATTCCTTTTTCCATGCAAAGCATGCTGCAACTCTGTATTGAGGACCAAGTGTGACGATACGGCATGCATAATTCATGCTTCTGGCCTTCTACACACACTTATTTTTTTCATCAGAATTCCACATATTTAGATAAGGTCAAAGATTTTTCTTTATGGATATCTGTTGAACTTATTTTTAAGGGATCTGACAAAATAAGTGGTTATTTTATTCTTCAGAAGAATGCTTGATTGTGGTAGTCTCACAATACAAGATTTTTCCTGTTGATAGTTTAGATTTTGTTTACTTTGTGAATGTTTGTTTGTTTTTGTTGGATGGCAGGATCCAATTTAAGTGGCTGATATCCTGGTTTGTATAGGTGTCTAGCATGAAAGCTCATGTACTTATTAGGAATTAAGGGAAGATCACGCCACTCAGTTCCCAAAGAGTTCATCATTTTGTGGAATTTCTTATGTGGTTCACTTTGCTAAAAATGGCATTTTATTTTTATGTTTAATTAATTTTTATTGTGTTATAGTTGATTTACAATGTTGTGTTAGTTTCTGCTGCACAGAAAAATGAATCATTTATATATATATAGGAACATTTAATATGTGTATATGTAGTTATATACACAAACATGCACACTCACTCTTTTTAGGATTCTTTTCCCATATAGATCATTACAGAGTATTGAGCAGAGTCCCCTGTGCTATACAGTAGGTCTTTATTAGTTATCTATTTTATATATAGTAATGTGTATATGTCAATCCCAATCTCCCAATTTATCCCTCCTCCGCCTTCCCCCTTGGTTAACTATAAGTTTGTTTTCTTCATCTGTCACTCTGTTTTTATGTTTTGTAAGTAAGTTCACTGTACAAAAAAAATGGCACTTTAATTATAAGAAAAGCACATCAAAATCTTCCACTATGTAAAGTCTGTTTCCTATTCTTTTTCAACTCTATTCTCTAATCCTGTTATAGCTTTTCATACCTCATTAAAGTCTTTTCCATTTGGATAGCCACATTTCCAACTCAGTATGTCTATAACTAAATCTATCACCTTCCTCACCAAGTCAGTTTCCACCATGTAATGAGTGGCACAAGCCAGAACCCTGAGTGCCATCTTCAATTCTTCACTCTTATCTGCTTGACACATCCAGATAACAGCCAAGTCCTGTCCATTCTGCTCTCTCAATGTCCACTGAGTCTGTCCTCGTCTACTTAGTTATTTCTCATTGGCACTTCCTGGTCCAAGATGCCATACTTCTTTCCCTGGATTACTTTTACTTCCCACTCACACATGTGTGCGTGGCTCCTGCTCCTAAACACACACTGAAACATCTAAGCCTGATTGTCAGAGTGGTCACAGGGGACTGGAGAGAACTCCTTGTCTGGTACATTCCCCATCCAGCCTTCTCCATTACTTACATTTGAGTGTCTGCTATGGGGAGTGGCTACTAGGGGCTATGAAGAATCTAAGAAGAAGTTATGATCTCTGTCTACAGATAATCTAGATAATCTAGTGGATTTTTCTGGAGGGTGCTTGGGGGTGGGATGCAGTGAAAATCATTGATTATATTTTAGCCACTGTGGTAATATTTTTGCATTAACACTCTTGTTGGAAAAAAAAAATCAAAGGGAGCCTATGGCCTTTAAAATGTTCTTAATTTGCTACCTACTACTGTTCAGTAATACTCTCAAGAATCAATTTTAATCTTTGAGATTAGGATTTCAACAGTGAGGGTAGCATCTGATTTCAAGGAACATCCAAAGGTCAGCACTGTACTCAAATCGCTTCATTTCTGTTCTGGTGATCTGGGGGTTATAACTCCCTGCCTCATTCTGATCCTCCTCAAGATCAATCAGGTATAGCTATATCAGGGGGAGGAGGATTTGGGGGTCACTTTGTATAATTCATTCCTCCCTGAGATACCTTCTGAATAACAATGGGGTTTCCTGAGGATCCTGGACACATAATGTACACCGTCAGCCTTTAATATATACCATTTCTTCCAGATGGTTTCTGAGTTGTCAGAGGAAGTTTTATATCTACAGAGTTGTCAGCTTCCCCATCTCTTTCCCTGCATTTTGACACCCTGTGGCCCCCCTCCCTGTCGGCTCTGTGCTCAGGATTCCAGGAGTGGAGCAACACCGTGGCCGTTAAACAGGAGCAGATAACTCAGATCAAATCTCCATGGTAAATCGGCTTCTCAGCATCTGGTGCCGTTCCTTTAATGAAGCCTTTTTCTCACCATGATGTGAATCCATTAGACACCAAGAAACTGGAGTATGTAAAAGATTTTGTTTATCTGGCCCTTCTCAAAGGTACTGTCTGTCATCATAGATGTCTGCAATAAATATAGCAACAGCATCACAGAATGTGTGAAGCCATTAGATTTATGAGGTACATAAACTGCAAAGCTTCTAATAACCATAATTCCTAACTTCCATCATTATACCTGTATTAGTGACATGTTTTCCAGAGGACTTTATGTTTCTAAAAATATTTTAATTGTGGTTACCATATTTACCCTGTAATTCCTTTAATTTGAAAGTGAACGAGCTCTCCAGAGATGAAGCCAGAGGAAACGGCCCACCCTTCCGTATTGTTTATGTGGGCAGCGGGGCAAGATGGATGGCCCATCTTGCATGTTTTGCAATTAAATTAGATAAATCTCCTCGGGAAAAAAAAAAAGAGAATCCACACTAATAAGGAACAGCTGATGACAAAATCAAATGTGGGGGTGGGGAATAAAGGGTGAGATTTTAGTCTTCATCCCAACGCTCCTACCCCTACCCCTGATTCGAGGGAGATTCTGTCTGAGTGCTTTTAACATGGTCTCCTTCTAATTATTTGCCATTACTTGAAAACCTTTGAAAGGATGCTAACTATCAGTCTGTTAATATTTCTCTTTTGACCCAGGCCTGAGATACTAGCTCACGTGCTTGAGACAACATTCTTGGCCTGTAAAGTCTCTCTTTGACTTTTAAGGATAAAGGACAGACCCTCTTAGGTTTGCTTAGAATAAACACACACACAGTTTTTTAGCAATTTCTGAACTCAAGCAGAAAAGACATCTTGTTGTTATTCCATTCAAAACTTGGTCATTTGGTCTTGCTCTTCACAGTGCAATTCTTTCAGGTCCACCTCAAGGACTGACTGAGTGCAATGGCTGTTTTTGCATCTTTGCAGAATCTGGCAGATTTGAAGGATGCCCCAGATGTAACCCACTGAAAGATGATGTCATACCTGTATCAGTGAATTTAAGACTCTGACAGGTCACCTGGTGGACCTTAGCCAGAGACAGGGGGACTTGCCTAATGGATTTAAAAGAAAATATTTTTCTGAATAGAGACAGAATATAAGCTTATCTTATAACATTCAAATAACAGAGATGTATAAATACATAATTTCACCCTCTAAATATAACCACTGTTAACAGCTTGATGTATATCATTTCAGGCTCGTTCCTAGTAATATCCAAATATGTTGTTACTTTACATAAATGGAATAGCACTATACATGCTGTTTTATGATTGTCTTTTAATTTAATAATGTACCATGGATACTTCTCTGGGGAAGTGAATACACATCTGTCTCAATCATTTTTAACTCTTTTTCTGGCATTTCATAGCATAGTTGGGTCATAATTTATTTACTGTTCCCTTTCTGGTGAGTATTGAAATGGCCTTCAATTTTTTGTTCTTACAAATAATGTTTCTAAGAACAGCTTGGTCCATGTATCTTTAGATGCTAATGAGAGTATTTCTGCAGGATAAATTCCTAAAAGTGAAATTAAAATATTTACAGTTATTATCAAATTTATATATATTCATATAGGTTAGAAAGTTGTTTTAAAATTGTGTATTTGTTTCTAGGTTTACCAGTAATCTATGAAAGTGATGCTTTTCCATACTCCAACATGGGAATTAGGCCTTTCATTTAAGTTTAAGCTCTTCCTTTGCTCTTTGCTAAGTGCGCAGATAAAACTATTTCATTGTTTTAATTTGCAATTACTTGGATTAATAGTGATATGACTAATCTTTTCATATAGGTATACATTTTTTTCTTTTCATTATTCTTTATTCATATCTTTTACTATTTTCTATCAGAGTTTTCCTTATTAAATCATAGCTTCTTATTATATAATATGTTCATGATAGAAGCTGGAAATAATTGTCTAAGTGTTTTATTTATTTCTCAATCCTATTTATAGTGTGCTCTATCAAATAGACATTTTATACTTTTTTATAAAATCTGTTAATCTTGTCCTTTATGATTTTTTACCTTTATGTCCTAATAAGAAAGGTATCTTCCATCTTAAGATGATAAGCATGCTCTCCTATATTTACTTCTAGTAATTATGTGGTTTTTAAAATATGTTGAAAATTATAATAAATCATTATTTTATAAGAATAAAATAGATAAGAATGGAACCTATTGTTTCTCTTCAAATGGTTAGTAATAGCTTTTACACTATTTAATGAGTCAGCCCTCTTTACTAAATTTAAATGCTATACTTAACAGTCACTAAACATCCATATATTCATAGACTCGTTTCTACATTCTCTGTTCCATTGTATCCATACCAATACCATGTTGTTTTAGTTATTGTTCCTTTAAAATTTATTTGAATCTGGTAGGACAAATTCCCCTCTTATTATATCTTATTTTCAAAAATTTCCCAGGTGTTCTAAGCATTTACTCTTTCAGATTAACTTCATTATCCATTTGTAAGGGTTGGCTAAAATTGAAATTTTTGAAATTTTATTAACATATAGTTTCTGAAAAGTGAGAAAGAAGAAGCCAAGGAGAGAAGGATGGACTGAAGGCAGGATGAGAAACATTGACTTTTGGTTGCCTGGGCAGGGAAGTCGAGGGGGCTGGAGTAGATGCCACAGTCTCCTTCCTGTTGGGCCAGGCTGTGCGGAACTTGCTGAGGGCTGGCCACGTGGCTCAGCATGAAAGCCAGAGTGAGGGTAGGCCTGGGGACATGGAGGTGAGCATGGTGTCCTTTTGCCTGTGGTCTGGGTGCTTGGCTAGGAAGAATGTTGAGTTCACTCATCATAGGGAGAAATGAGAGTAAAGGGTCAAGTGGGTAAAGTGGGCAAGCAAGAGGGCCCAGATCAGAACCCAGAGTAAGAACTGGATAAAGCTCTGCCCAGGGATGCAGGCCTGGTGCAGATGGATCCAGCTGGAACACTCCAGTCAGGAGCTTAGTTAGGAGCATTTCTGATCATGGGGACCTTGTGAAGTCCTCCTGTCTACCTCCCATACATCCTACTCCTCATTTTCTGGGGCCTGCTATGGGGTTACACTTGTGCAGCATAACTTGTCCAGTCTAGCTGGCACTGATCTGTGCAGTGGACACTTGACCAAAGCTGGGCCACGTACTCACTTCTTAAGGAGAGTCGGCATAGACACACAAGAAACAGATGGATCTTTCTTGAAGCACCTGCATTTTCAGTAGATAAATCTCTGAAGGTCTTGGTGGCTGTCCTTCAGCATGGAGACTGAGAGATTGAGAAAAGCAATCTATTTTGAAGAAGAATAAAACATATTCACAGAAAGAGCAGAGACCAATTTTTCCAGCTTATTTTTGAGACCAAGTTGCATTCTGTACTTTGAACAAGATGAGATATCCTGAATCACCCCTTTCATAGAAAAGCTGGCTAGACTGTGTTTATGTTACATAGAGTCCTAGAGGTCTTAAATAATATAGGCACTAAGGAAGGTGGGGTGGTGAAGTTATGAATTACCTTGTTAATAAAAAGCCAAGGTCTACGTTAAAGGACTGAAACATCATTGAGGAAATTGCAGAAAGCAGGGATTCAGCAGGTTAGATCTAGAAATGGCACTTAGGATTTCGCAGTTAGCTAGGCCAAACTTGGCAGGAGGGGATGGGGTGCAAAGAGCACTGGGCAGAGAAGGAGACAGTCAAGCCCAAGACCATGGAACATTAACCTTGAGTTAACCTTGGACTAATTCTGGTCCAACCAGAATTGCTGGACCTCCCTTGATAAAATAGGGCAGTTGTGCCTCCTCTATGGTCCCTGCCAGGAATTTTTCGAGATGTGTCAGGGACCAGGTGCACCCAGTGGGTTGTAAAATACTATTTCCATGCAAATCATTGTTGCAGGCACCTTGCAGGACCTGTGTTATAATGTGTCACTCTCTGGGGTAGAGTGCTTATAAGCTCAGTAGCTGACTGATCTGTGCTCATGGGATAATTGGAAGGAGCATAAGAGATGGGCAGGGGCAGGAACCAGGGGCAGGGCAACTCCAGGATGTGCCATCCTTACTCTAGTTAGTGGGACCAGTGCCCAGTGGGATGCCATGTGGAACACGATGTGAATGAGGCCCCTCAGCGTTGTGTGATGTGAAGGTCCTAGTCCCTGGGTCACATCTAAAGAGAATTCCCTCTCGTGCTGGGAGTGCTGGCTGGGAAAGGGACCAGTGGTTAAATATAAAAACAACTCCCAACTGGAGGAATTCCCCTGGCAGCTTCATCACAGCTGTGTTGTCCAAACCTTTGGGGAAAGGCTGAAAACATTAGGAAAAGCATGGGTCTGGCTGGTACTCGAAGCCATGCACCCCATAAACTGTGTCAGCACCCCATAAACATGCCACTTTTAATGACAAGTGCATGTCTCTGCTCACCACCATCATTTATTCTACTGCAAAATCTCCCGGAACCGTTGTTTCCAGAATTCCTTTTATCTTAACCATTAAACCAGCCTCGGGGAGATATTGAGGTCAGTAGTCCTGGACGTGAGTCGTATCTCCCCTGACCTCACCTGAGCAGTAACCTAAATAGTGACAAAGGCTGTGGAATGAGGCTAACAGCCTCACAGAGGCTCCCTGACCAGGCTGGCATATGTGGGAACCTGGACCCATCAACTATCCCGTAATGGTTTATGAATGTTCGCCCTGGAACAGGGATATTTTAAAACATCTGCTTTGGTGATAATTAGCATGTGTAGGTGCCTGGAAGGTAGAGGATACATTAAAAATGTGTGTACCATGTGGAAAGAGGGGTGCTAAGCCAAAGATGCACGTGAAAATGTGTGATGCGGGAAGCATGGTGTCAGGAGGGCTGAAGCCGGGGATGGAGGTGGGAGTTGCAAAAACAACCCAAAGCCAATCAGAGCCCAGTGAAATCAAATATAGCCACCCCACCCCCTAACAAAAAGAACTCAGAAAGAACAACAGAAAGACATCTTTTTGGCAGTGGGAGCAAAGAGAATAAAAGAATGAGCCCGCTGTTGAGTAGGAAGCCCTGTCCCAGAGCAAACAGAGGTGTGTTCTGTGTGCTTCTGAGTTTCTTTCAAGAGGAATGTGCTTCAGACAGCGAGGCCCTGGAAGAATGCGGCCAGTATGCGGCTCTCAGATAAACCTGGGGATTGAGATGTTTCAGCCCAGGTGATGACTACAGAGCACTCAGGAGAAATTAATTTGCGTGTGTGAGGTGGGGGTGAGAGAACTGGTCAGCCATGGTTGAAAAGTCATGGAGGATGGCAGAGGTGTCAGAGGGTTGGAGGATAGTTCTGACTTGATTCAAAAAAAGAGAATTCTGACACAGAAGACCAAGACTGCTGATCCCCTGCCTAATTTTGGAACAGTTTCTCACAAGGTGTGTGAGCTCTTAGAAGTAGAAAAAGGTTAGCTTTTTAGGGAAATATATGAGTTCGTAAAAATAATTCATTTCAGTGCAACCAAGATCCCTCTTCTCCCTTCTCCCTCTTCCTTCTCTCCCTCTCCCTCTCCTTCCAATCCACTCTCTCTTTCTTTTAAGTTAGAAGTTGGACAGTTGAGGAAATTCTAAAGATAAACTTACTTGCTTAAAAGGCTTTTCATATCTTTAATATTTTTGTGAATAAGATGGGAAAATATGGGAAATATATTTTTATATAACAATTATATCATTAATTAAAACAATGTTATATAACCAATATATTGTATTAGTATATGACTACTGACATAGGCTAAATGTTGTGTCTCCTCCAGATTCATGTGTGGAAATCTAACCTCCACTTGTGATGGTATTTGGAGGTGGGGGGGCTTGGGGAGATGATTCAGTCGTGAGGATGGAGCCCTTATCACTGGGATTGATGCCCTTACAAAAGAGATCCTAGAGAGCTGCCTTTCATGTTCTGCCATGTGAGACCACAATGAGAATGCAACTTTGTGAACTAGCATTGAGGTCCTTACCAGACACTGAATCCACCAATGCCTTCATCCTGGACTTCCCAGCCTCCAGAACTGTGAGAAGAAATGTTTGTTGTTTAAGCCACCCAATATGGTATTTTGTTATAGCAGCCTAGACAAACTAAGACAGAAATATTATCATTTAATAAATAAGTATATAATAAATATGATATAATATTTCATTGTTATTGATAACAGGATTAAATTAACACATAATGTAATATTATATTGTCATATAAAAAAATTAAAACTATCTGAATAAGGTGAAAAATTTATATTAAGTAACTAAAGAACAACTTAGTGAATTAGGGTCAGCCAGAGGAAGTACAATGTAGATGGTAGGATTTTATAGAGTTATCTGGGGAGCCAATTAGAAGTGCAAATCCCACCCACCCAGACTTGTTGTCACCAGGGGCAAGGCCTGGGAATCACCATTTTAAACAGATCTCCAGATGATTCTCAAGCACATTCACAGGTCTGTACCTTTAGACCTGATGTCCCCCGAGTTTTGTACTTGTATAGCCCACAACTTCCTCAACATTTGCACCTGGATGCCTAACAGTCTTAAACATAGCTGGCCCCAAATAGAATTCTTGATCCTTCCCAAACCTCCTCTTCTTTCTGTAAATGGTACCATCATCCATCAAGATGTCTGGCCAAAATCTTGAAGGGATTCCTCTTTCCCAAAAATACCCTATTGGCTTTACCTCTGAGGGAAATCTTGCTTCCGCCACTTCTCACCATTGCCCACCCCACCCCCTGCCCCAGGCCTAATGTAAATCACCCTCTCATCTCAGAAGTTAGCTTTTGCTAACTTCTGCTATTACCACCCCAGTCTCCCTGCCTCCACTCTTGCCTCCTATTCCTTCTCCTTAGAACAGCTTGTTTAATCTTTGTTACCTTTCAATAGCATCTTACTTCATGGACAACAGATCCCGAATTCCTCATATTGGCCTCCAAAACCTCAATCTGGTTCTTAACTACCTCAGTTCATGACTCAGCCTCTGACTCCCTAGGTGCCAGCTGCTCTGGTTTCTTTTTCATCCTGTGAGCACAGGATGAGAGGACCATAGCCCCGTTTGATTCTGCCTCAGGACCTCTTCACTTGACAGCCTGTTTCATTGTTCAAGCTTCACCTTATGGGTCATCTCTCTCCTCAGAGAAGCCTTTTTGACAACCCCAATTCACTCTCTACTTCTTTACTCTTTGATTTTACCACCTAAAACACCTAAAATTCTTTACTGTCTATTTATTTCCATGGTTGTTGTCTGACTCCCTGACAGAATATAAACCTCATGAATGGGAAATTTATGCCTAGAATGTTGTTTAGCACATGGTAGGTAGTCAATAAATATTTACTGATGAATGAACCACTGATATAACAGACAAGGCTGGACTTTGCAGTTATCTCTGGATATAAATCTCTACTGCATGTCCAGCTTCCAGCCCAATACCCCTGAGCCTTGTATAAAAATCTGGCTCCTACGAGATTCTTGCTGTTCTTTGTGCTTGTGAGTGTGTGTGTGTGAATGTGTGCTTAGCCATGTCAGACTCTTTGTGACCCCCTGGACCGTAGCCCCCAGGCTCCTCAGTCCATGGATAGTTTCTAGGCAAGAATACTGGAATGAGTTGCCATTGTCTACTCCAGTTGCTGTCTCTCACTCATTTTCTAATTCCCCCTCTTCCCATACCATACAGCACACGAACTGAACACCACCTGCTTCATAGCTTCTTCCTCTCCCTAAGGAATAGCATGGCCCTGGGGATCGTCACTGTTTACATGGTTGAAACAGGCAGTACCATGCGTACATGCTCTGTCGCTTCAGTCGTGTCCTACTGTTTGCAACCCCATGAAGTGTATAGCCCACCAGGCTCCCCTGTCCGTGGAATTCTCCCGGCAAGAATACTGGAGTGGGTTGCCATTTCCTTCTTTAGGGGATCTTCCTGACCCAGGGATCGAGCCCAGGTCTCCCGCGTTGCAGGCAGATTCTTTACTGTTGGCGCCCCCAGGGCAGCCCAGGCAGCATCATAATGCCACAGTTCTCAACAGTGGCTGAGTGTTAGAATCATCAAGGAAACAGTGTTGAGGTACCTAGAATGAGGTACCGAAAGGAATCAAAGTCATGGAAACAGACAGTAGAATGGAAGTTGCCAGGGGCTGGGGGTACGGGGAAATGGGGAGTTAGTGTGGAATGAGTCCCGAGTTCAGCTGGGGAAAAGGAAGACACTCTGGAAATGGATGGTCATGACGGTTGCACAACAATGTAAATGTGCTTAACACCACTGAACTGTATGTTTAAAATGGCTAAAGTGAAAAGTTTTACATTATATATTTTTTACAGTTAAAAATAACAAAAACTAACAGTGTCCAGGCCTGTCAACCTTTCAGGGGATAGGGCTTGGGTGTCCATATTGTTTTAAAAACTCTCTAGGTGATGAAGCCAGGCTTCATAGCTGCTGCCTTCCTCACTCATTCCATTTTGTGACTCCAACCACTGACATTCATCCTCCATTTCAGCAGCTCCCTCCCAGGACCACACTTGGCATCACTGGAGAGATGCCGGGAGGGGTCATTTGAACTCAGCTTCATCCTGTGGTCCTATGGCCACTTGTTTGTGTCACCATTCAGCTCCTCTTATACACTGACAGCCCCTGTCTTTCTGTCCATCCACTATCCTAGTAAGTTTTTACTGAGCACCTGCCTTTGCTGTGCTCTGGGTTAACAGTGAGAAGACAAAGAGAAAAATACCTGTAATTCTTTAGATTCTGTTCCCTAATATTTCTGGACTTAAAAAAAACCAAAAACCTGACTCCATTTTCATTGCTTTGGCCCTCATGTAGGTCTTTGCTCCCGATTTATGCAGTTTCCTCACTGTTCTCCAAATTCCTCTCCCTGTGAAATCCATTCCTAGCTAAAGCACAAAGCTTTTCATGGCACTCCTTTGCTTATAAATTTTTATTATAACATCTTTAAGGTTAAATTTCTAATTTCTCTCTTGCCTTTTTAAAAAAATTTGAGTAGATAAATTAGGTAAATATAAAGGACTTTCTAAAATATTTTTTATTCTGAAAAATAGATGTCGGGCTTCCCAGGTGACTCAAATGGTAAAGAATCTGTCTGTCAATGCAGGGGACCCAAGAGACCCGGGTTCGATTCCTGGGTAAGGAAGATCCTTTGGAGGAAGAAATGGCAAGCCACTCCAGTATTCTTGCCTGAAAAATTCAATGGACAGAGGAGCCTGGTGGGCTACAGTCCATGGGATCACAAAGAGTTGGACATGACTAAGGGGATACATACACACACACATATATAAAGTTTGCCATCTTAATAATTTTTAAGTAGACAAGTAAGTGGCATTAAATATATTCATGTTGTTGTAGAAGCATCAGTGCCATCCATCTCCAGAACTATTTCATTTTCCACAACTGAAGGTCTGTACCGGTTAAATAGTAACTCTATATTACCTCTTCGGGCTTCCCAGGAGGCTCAAGTGGTAAAGAATCCATCTGCCAGTACAGGAGGTATGAGTTTGATCCCTGGGTTGGGAAGATCCCCTAGAGGAGGAAATGGCAACCTGTTGCAGTGCTCTTGCCTGGAAAATACCCATGGACAGAGGAGTCTGGGGGATTGTGGTCCATGGGGTCACAAAGGGTCAGTTACGACGAAGCACAATGCCCATGCCACCAATCTGCTTTCTGTCTAATGAACTGGGCTACTCTTGGAACTGCATAGAAATGGAATCATACAGTATTTATCCCTTCATGTCTGGTTTATTTTGCTTAGCATAATGTCCTCAAGGTTCATCTGTATTGTAGCATGTATCAGAATTTCCTTTTAAAGGCTGAATAACATTCCATTGTATGTATAAAATACATTCTATGTATCCATTCATACATTGATGGACACTTGGCTTGCTTGTACCTTTTGACTACCATGAATAATGCTGCTATCAACATTAACGTACAAGTTGCTTCCTATTCTTTTGAGTGTATAACCAGAAGTGAAACTGTTGAAACATAATTCTATGCTTCATTTTTTGAAGAAGTACCATAGCTTTTTTACCATAGCTGCATCATTTTATATTCCTACTGGCAATGCACAAGGGTTCCTCCTTCTCACCATTCTCACTAAAATCTGTTTTTTTTCATTGTTGTTGTAGCAGCTTCTCAGTATCTACTCAAATGAGTATGAAGACCTAGTTGGTAAGTAGACCTTACCTTTTAAGACCTAGTTGGTATTAAAGAAAAAGAGTTTATGTGAGACCAGTCTGTGGAGTTGTACAACTTTCTCTAGAGGGCTAGTGGTCCAGATGGAGGGGCAGAAAGCATATCTCAGTTTCTAGAACTATTGGTTTGGTCAGTTGATAACATGGAATCATTTAAAAACCAGTAATCCTAGGAAAGACTAAGATATTTTTCTTAGCAACTGCTGGGTAAGGGATCTACCCACTTTGTAGTGATGTGGAATAGGAAGGTAACCATAGAAACACCCTGTGGTTTCATTTACACGTTATTTGTAGCTGGTGCTACATGAACTCATGGTTAAGTTTATCCCAGGAGTTTGTAATAGCATATTGATTTTATTTATGGGTTTTTAAAATATGTTTGATTTTATGATGATGATTTTATTTACTCTATGAGTGCTCAGTTCTTCCCAATCTTATTTTTAAGGTCTTTAAGAATTTCTGATCAAAAACTCTGTTGGTTGCTGTTAAGGAGAAGTACAAAGCTGAATGGCACCACTAGACATTGGTGGTGCTTTTAATGAGCAGAGAAGACCGGAGCTGACTTCTTCCCAGAAAACTGAGGGCCGGTCATCTTGTCTGTGCCCATATTTGGCCTGACTCAGGGTTCTTCCTAGTGGATGCGCGCGCATGTCTCAGCCAAGACACATTCTAGTGCGGAGGTGTCTAAGGGTTGGTAAGGCATGGCATAGGCTGGTGGCTCCTCCCGGCTCTGCTCCCTTCCCTGAGTGAGGACACTTTGTGCACCTGTGTTGGGCTGGGACATCCCCTTGACCACTAGAATGAGGAAAAACTAGTTGCTTTGTCTTCCACCTAGTCACCGCCTGATGCTCCTGCTAGCATCCTGCCTCAAAGCGTCAGCAGGAGACTGGTTGCAGCTGCTCAGCCTGGGGCCCATCTACCTCCTGCCTCAATGTGACCCTCCTCAAAAAAGGCATCCAAGGCAAACAGTTTACTGACACAGCAGACAGAATTTTGAGGCTAGAGACAGACCTTACTGACCTATGGAGTAGAACTAGATATGTAAAAACCCAGCCCTGGTGCAGTCAGGCTGGAGCACTTGGTTGGTGCCGCCAGAGGAACCTTCCATGGAAACCATGAAGGTCTCACACCTCATGGTCGTTCTCCACCAAGTACATGGGTTTCCACAAAGACAGCAACAAGGGCCCTCCCTGAAGCCAGACACAAACTTTGTCTCACAGAGAGTGTGGGTGAGAGGTATGTGGGATGTAGAAAAGGTCCATGTAAAACAGCCTTCCAGGAAAACTGTCAAGAGTTCCATCTGGGGAATCTATACACTACAAAATCTCTTCATGCTTGTGACAGAAATTTTAATTCCAAAACTTGGATTAAATAAAAGAATTTATTCTTTTTGTTGGATTATTTCTGTATATTTGAGGGCTGGGGAAACATTTATGGAAATTTATAACGCTAGTGTTAATTTTTCTGTAACCTAGAATCAGAATTCAGTTTAGCAATCCTTCCTTTTAGCCCTCATTAGGTTTGGGATTTATTAGTCCTGATTCAGGCAGAAGACTTGCCCAAGCTACCTACCTTTGTTCTCCTTTCTCGACAAAGTTTGTCTGAGGCATCTGAGTGCTGTGTTAAGAGATGATACCGCAAGAGGAGTGGGACTGTACTGCTTACTTGGGGGCTGGCTCTGGTGAGCTTCCACACTTTTGTTTTTCTCACCCTTCCTTGATGCTGAAAATCACTAATGAAGCCATAAAAGGAAAAATGACATGTCTGTGGCTCCTTTTTCCATGCCCTATGGAAAGAGAACGCAAATAAACCAAACAATCCAACAAAACAAAATCCTTTGTTGTTCTGAACGCTTACTGATACTTTGTCGCTACTGATTGTTAATTACTGTCAGGTAACACTTTGGGTGATTAATTGACCTCTCTTAGCCAAAACAATAAAGCCTATTTAACTAATCCTGTGGAAAGCTGAGAGCAGGATTTGTTGTGCTGCTCTTCCCATTGCTGGGTGATCCTCCACCGCGGCCCCTCTCTCCTCATTTCTAATCACACCTACTTGGGGAGAGAATTCTATAAATACACCCTCCACTTCATCATGGGTCCTCAATCTATCTGCAAATACTGTTTTTGGAGTCATTAAGACATATGCTTTACTCTTGAAGACAGATTGCTTTATTTTGTAAATGAAAGAAACCGAAGAACAATGCACAAAGAGGGGAATATCTTAAGCATGTTCTTGCTTCTAAAATCTTTCTAGGCAGCAGTTTATTTCTACTTTAAGCTGAGCATAGTGGACTTTCTGTCAGAGCCAGAACCCATTTTTCTGGTGCTGCTAAGAACTCGTTGGGAGCAGTTTCTCTCTGCAAAATGCCATTGGGAATGAAAACTCAGTTTGTATGAAAACTTTAGGAACTCACTATGTAACCATTAAGACAGATACAGGCACAGTGTTTATTCTAATTGTCCAGGGTCCTCACTCAGAAACTCATCTTTCTGGCATCTTGATCTTAGACTTTCCAGTCACCAGAACTGTGAGATATAAATTTTTGTTGTATAAGTCACCAGTCTCTGTATTTTATTATGGCAGCCTGAGCAGACAAAGGCAAAAAGCAATATTTTAATGGTCAAATTTCATGTATTAGGGTATGTTGGGGGAAGGGGAAGATATTTTGCAACAATTTGTCTGTCTGTTCTCTTCCTCAAATCACACCCTCTAGAGAGTCCCACTGGATTACTACAAAAATCTAATATAACCTGATATAATAGCTGTTAGAATTGTTAAATCTCACTCAGTCCAAGAAAAAAAATTAGGTTTATTCTCCTAGTTCTGAACACATTTCTGGGATGGAATTTTTTGTTGTGTGAGAGTTGATCCGAGTATCATTTTCTCTTGAACAGGTTCGAGATGGAGAAAAATGTATACAAATGCCAGAAATATCTGTGAAATGGTCTTATTTTGTAACCGCTTTTCTTAAGCTCGTGACTCTTGGGCATACTACATGGGATAGGTTGCTTTCTCTAACTGTACCAAGGGACAACGAGGACTGTTCTTAGCTGAATAGAAAGTGGAAAATCAGCCCCAAAGAAGCAGAGTTTGCAAATAACAAGACATAACCCTTCAATGCAATTTATTATAAGGGAAGACTGAGACTTTTTTTTCTTTATCCCTTCCTAATATTATTGAGTTATAATTTGCATACAATACTAAATTAGTTTCAGGTATATAATGTAGTGATTTGATATTTTTATACATTATAAAATGACTGCAGCAATAAAATCAGTTACCATTCCTCACTATACAAAGTTGTTACAATATTACTGACTATAGTCCCTGTGTGTACATTATATCCCCATGACATTAATTTTAGGGCTGTAAATTTGTACCTCTTAATTCCCTTCACCTACTCTGTCTGTCCTCCCACCTCCCTTCCCTCTGACAACAACCAGTTTGTTTCCTGTATATATATTTTTTCTGTTTTATTTTGCTTGTTTATTTGTTTTATTTTTTAGATTCCATATATAAGTGAAATCATATGGAATTTTTCTCTGTTTGACTTATTTAAAGTAGCATAATACCCTCCAGGTCTATCCATTTTGCTGCAAATGACAAGATTTCATTCTTTTTTATAGCTGTGTAATAATCCATTATATATCTGCTTTATTCATTCATTTATTGATGGAAACATTCTTTAGGAAATTCCGCTCAGCTCTTCCTGCTTCTTATTCAGCTGGGTGATGACAGTAACTTTATTTGACCTCTACATTGATAACATCCTTTCTCCTGTCAACAAAACTGCTTGGTAACAGGTGGTGGTTCAGTTCAGTTCACTTCAGTCACTCAGTTGTGTCCAACTCTTTGTGACCTCAAGGAATGCAGCATGCCAGGCCTCCTTGTTCATCACCAAACTCATGTCCATCATCAGTGATGCCATCCAACCATCTTATCTTCATCCCCTTCTCCTCCTGCCTTCAGTCTTTCCTAGGATAAGGGTCTTTTCCAGTGAGTTAGTTCTTCACTTCAGGTGGCCAAAGTATTGGAGCTTCAGCTTCAGCATCAGTCCTTCCAATGCATATTCAGGACTGATTTCCTTTAGGATGGACTGGTTGGATCTCCTTGCTGTCCAAGGGACTCTCAAAGTCTTCTCCAACACCACAGTTCAAAAGCATCAATTATTTGGTGCTCAGCTTTCTTTATAATCCACCTCTCACATCCATACATGTGACAATGTGTAGTGAAGGACCCTTCATTTGTGGTGAAGGACCCTTTAAAAAATAATTTCCATTATTTATAGATCCACATTGTATGAAATACAGTAAGAGTGAATCATTAGGAAAAATTGACATGCAAAACAAAAACATCACTTTTTTATTACTGGATTTGGCAGACCTTATCTAATTGCTGCAATATTTTTTCAGTGATTACTATTCTGTTTTTACCTATCATTGGCCTATAACATACAGATAAATGACCCCACTCTGAGAAGTGTAGACCAATTACCAAGTAAACTACCAGGTCCATAGGACTTCTTCTTGGCCCTATCCTTAGGGCAGAGGGCTCATTATCTTAGAATTGCCCAGAAGGCTCTGATCTATCAAACATGGGAGGCTTCCCTCTGGGTTCACAATCTCTGGGATCCTCTTCCCATGGAGGGCAGTACTTTGAGACCCTGCTCCAGATGAATTCATCTTCAAGTCTTCTTCATGTCAGATCTGATTTACCCTGACGAGCAAGCTTGTCTTATCTCTGAGCAGTGCCCTTAGGCAAATGAGGCAGAGGTGATATATTGTCAGTTGCCTTTTGCTCCAGCTCATTTCTTTTGTGTATGAAGGCTTTTCAGAATGAAAATCAGAACACAGAAAAATGGTAAAAAACAGAAGGAATTAGAAAATAGAGGTTATGGAGATTAACTGAGACCAAGACACCATGGGAATGGGTCAAAGGTCACAAGAATTGGGAGAGGGGACACCAGGAGCAGAGAAGGAAGAAAGGAAAGGAGCATGAAGGGTCTCTGAGGACCCTCTGTCTCGGGTTGGTTTAGTTCATAGGAATGACGCTAAAGCTGAAACTCCAGTACTTTGGCCACCTCATGCGAAGAGTTGACTCATTGGAAAAGACTGATGCTGGGAGGGATTGGTGTCAGGAGGAGAAGGGGACGACAGAGGATGAGATGGCTGGATGGCATCATGGACTCAATGGACGTGAGTTTGGATGAACTCTGGGAGTTGGTAATGGACAGGGAGGCCTGCCGTGCTGCGATTCATGGGGTCACAAACAGTCGGACACGACTGAGCAACTGAAATGAACTGAACTGAATAGTTCACCTCAGTAATGTGAAAAAGAGATGGAGCCCAAGACCCGGGCCTTCACCTACTGCCCCAGAATGAACATGGGGCTTAAAATAACAGACATCATCTCCTAATTTTGAAAAATAAGATATTATATATGTGTATGTATATATATATCTTCTATATTATTCATTATATATATGATTCTTTTAAAACAAAAGTAAAATTATAATAGTCATATTTTTTACTGTTCTTGATTCAGTTGAGAAAACTATTCTTTAATACTCTTGCTTTCAATTTTCTTCTTAAGAATTCCAGAACGCATGTACACCCGTGGTGGATTCATGTCAATGTATGGCAAAACCAATACAGAATTGTAAAGTAAAATAAAAATAAATAAATAAATAAAACGAATTCCAAATCTTTTCACCTGTATTATCCACATATCACTATTGAAATATTATTATTTACTTACATATCAGTTAACAGATCTCTATAGAGGGCTCCACGGAGAAGGCAATGGCACCCCACTCCAGTACTCTTGCCTGGAAAGTCCCATGGATGGAGGAGCCTGGTGGGCTGCAGTCCATGGGGTCGCAAAGAGTCGGACATGACTGAGCAACTTCACTTTCACTTTTCACTTTCATGCATTGGGGAAGGAAATGGCAACCCACTCCAGTGTTCTTGCCTGGAGAGTCCCAGGGACGGGGGAGCCTGGTGGGCTGCCGTCTATGGGGTCGCACAGAGTCGGACACGACTGAAGCGGCTTAGCAGCAGCAGCAGCAGCACAGAGGGCTCCATCTAGCAGTTAGCAATCTACAAAGTGGCTAGGAGCTGTAACAGTTTCTTCTAGATTTGTGAGAATAGACTTCAAGATAGAAAGTATAAATCATTAAGACTTAAAAAGCTGTTGTGGGCATTGGTATGGGTTCTAAAGGGAAAATAGTGAGGCTGTCTGTGCTCTTTCCTTTCGTTCAGAAGTGCTCACTAGCTTCATCATAAGGAAGCCTGTGAGGTTTATGACAGGAAAAAACATTTGAGTGTTTTTGAAGCAGTTTGCTAAATGTGCACTTGTGATTGCTTTGAATTGTTACCAATGCAGGTCCTAGTCACATAGTACCTGTAAGAATGAAGGAGACTTTGGCTGCCTTTGTTTTCCCACTAGGGAATTCATCTATTCCCTGTGTATTACCTTGCTCTGATTCAGTGCCTCTCAGCTGACTTCTGTAAGATCCTCATCTTCACAAAATGCTGGGTGTGTTAAGTTCTTGCCTGAAGTTAGGTTGCTGAGAGCATTTATATTTACTGCAGGCTCTCCCACTCTCCACTGAAGAGTTTAACTGAAGTTGATATAAATGAACACAATTTTCTATTCCATACATACTAATTTGTTTCTTATACACAACTGATGCTCAAAATATGTACATGTATGATCACAGAGTGAACATTTTTGTTTCTTGACTTCCCAAGTCTGAATCCCATTCTTGTGTTTGAGGAATCCCCACCTTAGGAGGCAAGGTGGGAAACAGAGCCCACCTCCCCCTGAGAGGCTGTCAGTACTCAATACTCTTCCTCAGGCTCCCTAGGTCATAGCCCATTAGGTGCCTGTGCCTGAGATTTAGCATCCATGTCCGGTGGTGCAGGGAGGCAGGAGTAGTGGAGAAATCACTGTAGGGCAAGTGTGGGCGATGGCTGGGGAAAGTGAGGCATCCAGTGGTTATTGACTGTGGCAGGAGTTTTTTGCTGGGCTGGTTCTATGTCATTTGAGTTCTTGTCCAGGCTCTTACTGGACACACATCTTTCCTGCCTGTTTTCTGAGTATGACTTTCCAGTGATTCTGTGAGCTACTTAATAAATTCCTTTCTGTGTAATCTGTTAGAGCTGGGCTCTGGTGCTTGCAGTTAAGAACCCCAAGTGACATACTTTTAAATATTGAAATTATGGGAATTTGATCTTTGGTATAACGTGTACTGTCCTCATCCTAAGTCAACTGAAAGAACACTTACTTTTAGAGCATTTGATGGAATTTTTATGGCAATTCCTGAGACTTTAGCTCTGGCTCTTTCAAGGCAGAGCTTGGTAAGTCCTGCCCAGTGGTGGGCAGAGCAGGCAATCTGTATTATTCTGGGATGCTCACACAGCCTAGGTTTGGATCTTCCAGGAATGCTGTCTAGGATCTCCACCAGTCTATTCAGTACTTCTGGCAATTAGAAACCTTGTCTCTTGCTCCAGATCTCTATAGCCTTGTTCCAGGGTCACACTTGGCTGGTGGGTCTGGTGCTGGATTTTTGCCGTACTTGTCCTCTTAGATGGGAGCTTGGGCAGGACATGATCTACATAACCATATCTGATAACCCTGCTGCCTTCCATGGTCAGGCTTCTAGTAACTCCGGTAAAGGGCAATAGATGTTGAAGTCTTCCTAATCTCAGACCTCCCAAGAGGTGAAAAGGCAAGATGACAACATAAAGAAAGGCTAAATAACATAAAAGACTTTATGGACAGAGAGGAGCCTGGTGGGCTACAGTCCATGGGGTTAAAAAAAGACTTAGTGACTAAACAACAACAAAAACAGTTTAAGACAAGGAATGGGACTGCATTAGTTAGGATTCTCCAAGGAAAAAGAATCAGTAGGATAGCTGTACCCATAGATATCTCTCTCTCTACCTGTGTGTGTGTGTGAAGAGATTTATTATAAGGAATTGGCTCACATGATTATGAAACAAAGTGAAAGTCGCTCAGTCTTGTCCAACTCTTTGCAACCCCATGGACTGTATAGTTGTATAGTCCATGGAATTCTCTAGGCCAGAACATTGGAGTGGGTAGCCTTTCCCTTCTCCAGGGGATCTCCCCAACCCAGAGATCAAACCCAGGTCTCCTTCATTGCAGGCAGATTCTTTACCAGCTGAGCCGCGATGGAGGATGACAAATCCCAAGATCTGCAGGGTGAGTTGGCAAGCAGGACCCCCAGGAGACTTGATGGTGTCATTACAGTCCAAAGGCTGGCGGAGCTCAAGACTCAAGAAGAGCCAATGTTTCAGTTCAATTTCAAGGCAGAAAAAAGCCAGTGTTCCAGTTAGAAAGCTATCAGGCAGGATGTGAGACATCATGCTAGATTCTGAAGCCAAAATTGTTGATTCCTGGTCCTGCCCACACTTCTTGCTTCCCACTCATGCTCTGCGGCTTTCCAGGTGGCTCAGATGGTAAAGAATCTGCCTGCAATGCGGGGGATGCAGGTTTGATATCTGGTTTGGGAAGATCCCTAGAGAAGGGTATGGCAACCCACTCCAGTATTCCTGCCTAGAGAATCCCATGGACAGAGGAGCCTGGTGGGATATGGTCCATAGGGTTGAAAAGAGAAACGAGTGAACAACTTCAGTATGTGCACACACACACACTCATGGTCTGTCTTCTGGGAATGAACTCTTTTTTCCTTCTAAAATCCTCATTTAGAACTCATCTTTACCATGTAGTTCTTCATCACTACCCTTTTATTATTAACACTTCCCCCTCCAAACATGAATCTGATTATTTTTAGTGCAATTCATTAAAAATAGTACCAGATAAACTAATTTCTCTATTATCAAAATATTTTATTTTTGACTTTTAAAAAAACATATTTTATGTTTCTTTCATCTCTCTACCAGGAATGTAAAATATGAGGCCATATTTTTTGGTATCTTAATTTCCTTTGAGCGTGCTTTCAAAATAAGCATGAGATGTTTGCTTATTATACTCAAAGTTTTAGCTGCTGCTGCTGCTAAGTCACTTCAGTCGTGTCTGACTCTGTGCGACCCCATAGACGGCAGCCCACCAGGCTCCCCCGTCCCTGGGATTCTCCAGGCAAGAACACTGGAGTGGGTTGACATTTCCTTCTCCAATGCATGAAAGTGAAAAGTGAAAGTGAAGTCGCTCAGTCGTGTCTGACTCTTTGCGACCCCATGGACTGCAGCCCACCAGGTTCCTCTGTCCATGGGATTTTCCAGGCAAGAGTACTGGAGTGGGGTGCCATTGCCTTCTCCAAAGTTTTAGATAGTGAAATGTAAAAAAAAAAAAAAAAGGTTGCCTTATTACCCTTTGTCATAGTGGCAGGTGTGCAGATTTGGAGTTGAGACTCCTCTCCAACCCAGCAGGGATGGCCTAGATAGTCTCCTGTGTTAAAGAGAAGGACAACAGCTAAAGTGGTCATAACAGTGTTTCTTAATTTAAATCTGTCTGTAAGAATTCAGAATAAATGAGAGAGAACACCTAGCAGGACATATCCCCAGAAAGCAAAGCCTAACTGTAGTTCACTCTCTAGTCCCTTTTAGAAGCAGAAGTTCTTAATTGCAAGAAAGAAATAAATGAGTTTCCAAAGTACCTACTAAAGAGCAGAATGAAGGAAAGTAGGCACTTTATCCTCCTTATTTTTTGTGTACAAACAAACCACCAAGTTATCTGACATCTTTTCAATTTCACTTAGAGGTCGCCAATGATAACTTATTTCCTAATGCTGGACACTTAAGTAGAAGCAGATTACTGTGCAAGAGTAGTGTAAACAGCATGAGTAATAAAGCCAAGCATCAATTTTTCATTCCCAGTCTGATCACTAAACTTTTAACCAAAACTGCATGTGATACATTGTAGGTGTCCTTATATATCAATAAAATTGATCTGAACAAGTTGAATCAAACCTACAATTAGAGTGAAATTGGCAACATTAATATGTGTTAACGATAGGTGGGCCACCTAATTTTGAGAAATAGTAATGATCTGAAAGCTGCCTCCAAAGCTTCTGTTGGATTTACTAGTGAGCTTAACCTTACTTCTGGTTTTGAGTAAGGTAACACATGCTTGGTAAAAGGGACTTTTTTTTTTTCTTCAGGTTATAAACTGAATATTCTGTTAATGTGTGAAACCAAGCTACTCAAGGGGTTGTTATTTTCTAGCTAAAACAAGGATGAACTACCACCTTTAATTTTGGGTAGCTACATTTACTCTGCATAAGCTCTTCTGCTTACATTTCACTGGCCAAAGCATGTCATGTGGTGCAGAGGCCAGTGGGTGGACACCTACAATTCTCCCATGAGGGAGAGCTTCAAAAGTCATATGGTCAACTTTTCAGGGCTGAGGATGTATAATCCTTTCACAGAGAGGGCAAGAACGTATTTGGAATATTAACTAATCTGTCATGAAACATGATTCCATTTTTCCCCATGAACTTTTCCAAAGCTCCTCAAGAGAAGACTTTTCTCAAAGCTAAAAATCTTCCATTCCTTTTATTGTTCTCTAAAACATGGTTTTAAGTTTTTTCCATTCTGTGAGCATCCTTCAGTTTGCCTGCATTTGCTGGGCTATGAAACTTCATGACCATGGGGACTGTGTCTGTTTTTTTCTCTACCAGATCCCCAAGGCTCAGCACTGTGTCTGGCACCTGGATGGCATTCAGTAAATATTTATTGAACAAATAAAGTGTTCCTTTTACCTTATAATCCGATCAATACAGGATGCAATAGAATGATCACCACCTTTAATTGTAGATCTTGCACATCGTTTACAGAGCTTAGAATCATGTGTACATTACCATGTGAGTCTATGAATTTGTTGTGATTCCATTGTTGACGAAAACATTTTCTGTAGTTGTTGCTTTTTAAATTTTGTCTCCCTCACGTATTATTGCGCCATTTTTAAAAACATTATATGCAGACTTTGACATTTATCTCCTGAGAGTAATATCTTATCCAATTCAGTCCATCCCTCCAACCCATCAGTATTTTCTATAATCTTGATTTGGTCACCAAGTGTATTTAGTCTCCTTCTCATAGGTATCATACTTAATCACGTGTAAATTAGGTGAGTTTAATGGTAGTGTTCAAGAATCTGGAAAAAGTGGAGCAGGAAACATCTTCTAAGAAGTGTTTTGTGGCACAGTGTCTGAAATGTCCTTTCAGCCTGCCATTAATCTGTTACTGGAAATCTAGACCTCAAAGTGTTACCCAGCAAGCTCCATGACCTCATGCAGCAGTAGGAGCCCAAATCCAGGCTTCATCACTCACTCATCTGCTACTTAATGTGTCTAAGCCCTGGTATTCCATCTGTATAATGGGGTGAGGTGTGATGGTGGCAGGATTGAAGAGGGCAAGGAAGTGGGATTCATTACAATAATGTATAAAAAGTGCTTAGCTCTGTGGCTACTTTCTTGTTGTTGTTCAGTCGCTCAGTCATGTCCAACTCTTTGCAACCCCATGGACTGCAGCACGCCAGGATTCCCTGTCCTTCACCAACTCCTGGAACTTGCTCAAACTCATATCCAGTGAGTCGGTGATGCCATCCAACCATCTTATCCTCTGTCATCCTGTTTTCCTCCTGCCTTCAATCTTTCCCAGCATCAGGGTCTTTTCCAATGAGTCAGTTCTTCACAGCAGGTCGCCAAAGTATTGAAGCTTCAGCTTCAGCATTAGTCCTTCCAGTGAATATTCAGAATTGATTTCCTTTAGGATTGACTGGTTTGATCTCTCTGCAGTCCAAGGGATTTTCAAGTCTTCTCCAGCACCACAGTTCAAAAGCATCCATTCTTTGGGGCTCAGCTTTCTTTATAGTCCAACTCTTCCATCCACACATGACCATTGGAAAAACTATAACTCTGACTAGATGGATCTTTGTTGGCAAAGTAATGTCTCTGCTTTTTAATATGCTGTCTAGGTTGGTCATAGCTTTTCTTCCAAGGAGCAAGTGTCTTTTAATTTCATGGCTGCAGTCACCATCTGCAGTGATTTTGGAGTCCAAGAAAATAAAGTCTGTTACTATTTCCATTGTTTCCCCATCTATTTGCCATGAAGTGATGGGACCAGATGCCATGATCTTAGTTTTTTGAATGTTGAGTTTTAAGCCAGCTTTTTCATTCTCCCCTTTCATTTTCGTCAGGAGGCTCTTTAGTTCTTCTTCACTTTCTGCCATAAGGGTGGTGTTATCTGCATATCTGAGGTTATTGATATTTCTCCCGGCAATCTTGATTCCACCTTGTGCTTCATCTAGCCCAGCATTTCACATGATATGCTCTGCATATAAGTTAAATAAGCAGGGTGACAATATACAGGCTCGATGTACTCCTTTCCCAATTTGGAACCAGTCCATTGTTCCATGTCTGTTTCAACTGTTGCTTCTTGACGTGCAAACAGATTTCTCAGGAGGCAGGTAAAGGGGTTTGGTATTCCCATCTCTCGAAGAATTTTCCACAGTTTGTTGTGATCCACACAGTCAAAGGCTTTAGCGTAGTCAATGAAGCAGAAGCAGGTATTTTTCTGGGATTCTCTTGCTTTTTCTATGATCTAACAGATGTTAGCAATCTGATCTCTGGTTCCTCTGCCTTTTCTAAATCCATCCTGAATATCTGGAAGTTCTTGGTTCACCTACTGTTGAAGCCTATCTTAGAGAATTTTGAGCATTACTTTGGTAGTATGTGAGATGATTGCAATTGTGCAGTAATTTGAGCATTCTTTGGCATTGCCTTTCTTTGGGATTGGAAGAAAAACTGACCTTTTCCAGTCCTGTGGCCACTGCTGAGTTTTCCACATTTGCTGGCATATTGAGTGCAGCACTTTAACAGCATCATCTTTTAGGATTTGAAATAGCTCAACTGGAATACCAGCACCTCCACTAGCTTTCTTTGTAGTCATGCTTCCTAAGGCCCACTTGACTTTGCATTCCAGAATGTCTGGTTCTAGGTGAGTGATCACACCGTCATGGTTATGTGGGTCATTAAAATCCTTTTTGTTCCCTTTCTTTTCTGCTACCCCAAGTGTCCTGTTTGCAGCAGGACACTTGTCCTGTTTCTTGGATCTCTTTTCATTGAGTTCAGAATTAGAAGGCAAACTTACTGATTGGTTCAAGTGTAGTCCCCATACCCAGAACACCACACATGAAATGCTGGGATCTAAACCCCTACTTTCTGAACATCCATTCTCAGGTAGCCAGGAATCTTTGAAAAGTTTTCAAATTCACATAGATATATAATCCTAGGAATGGTTTTGGAAATAGCCATGGATATTTACCTAGAAAACTAACATAGAATTTCTAGAGATAAATATGCACACTAACTCTAAAGATATCCTAGGCTACACTTTTTTTCTTCTTCTTTCTTTTTAGTTTTTTTAGCAGCTTCTTCTACCTAATTGTGTTTTGCTCAGGCACATCCAAATTAGTCTGAGCTGAGTAACAGAGGGAATCACAGAAGGAATTTGTCTCAAAATCCACAATCTGGAAAATCCACTCGTAGCTAATGAAGAGGAGCTTAGATGAGAAAAGAGAGGGCTCTGGGGGTTTCAGGATATTTTCCTTTTCTTCTCTTGATCTCCAATGTCAAATTCATTTTAACCTGTACTTCTGACACAGTTTTACTAATGAAATACCTGCATATGTGCTCACAGCTGAACCAAAGTCATAAATTTATGGACTAACCATTATTCTTCACTTTAGCTAAATGTGGAAGTATGCCTAAGTTTTAGTGCATCAAGGACAGTGTACCTCACTTGTGAGTACCATTTTATTTGTGCTGGGTTATTCATTGAAGTCCTTCTTCTGCTTGGGCTCAAATCCTACATCTGGGTCCAAGGACTGAGACTCAGCCTGGATCACAGTGATAAAGATGCTTTGAAACACTTTGGCAGAAGGCCCCCATATTGCAGCTTGAGACAAAGGCTGAAGTGCTTCTAGCTGAAAGGAAAGGGCAGAAAATAAGAGGGCTGGGTTTGGGATTACCCAATGTAAAATGTTTAGGCTCACAGGGAGTCACATGCATGAGAAGCAAAGCATACCGTGACCAGCCCAAGCATCTGAAATAAGGGTCTGCTGGAGTTAGGGGGAACAGGCAGGCTCACCAGGCCAACCCACCAGACCAATCAGTGTCAATTCCATCTGCCTCCAGATATCTGGCCTCTAAGCCATGCCGTTTACCAGCCATTTTCTGTCATTTTCTTTGTGCCTAGTTTTAATGAATTCAGAATTTTTCTTTTCTACAATTTTTGCAATTAAGCTGTGAGAGGTAGGGCTTCCCTGGTAACTCAGTTGGTAAAGAATCTGCCTGCAATGCAGGAAGCCCCAGTTTGATTCCTGGGTCGGAAGATCATCTGGAGAAGGGATAGGCTACCCACTCCAGTATTCTTGGGCTTCCCTGGTGGCTCAGACAGTAAAGAATCTGCCTGCAATGCAGGAGACCCAGGTTCGATCCCTGGGTTGGAAAGATCCCCTGGTGAAGGGCATGGCAACCCACTCCAGTGTTCTTGCCTGGAGAATCCCCATGGACAGAGGAACCTGGTGGGCTGCAGTCCATGTGGTTGCAAAGAGTCAGATACTACTGAGCAACTAAGCACAAGCACATGGGAAGTAATGGTGAATTATTTTGTGGATATAACTCTTGTGAGGAAAAATCAGAGTAGGAATTGCTACTTAGACCAAAAAATCTGTCAGATTGCATGTGTGCGTGTGTGCTAAGTTGCTTCAGTCATGTCCAACTGTTGTCAACCCTATGGACTGTAGCCCACCAGGCTCCTCTGTCCAGGGATTCTCCAAGCAAGAATACTAGAGTGGGTTGCCATGCCCTCCTCTAGGGGATCTTTTTGACCCAGGGATCAAACCCAAGTCTCTTATATCCACTGCATTGGCAGGTGGGTTCTTTACCACTAGCACTGCCTGGGAAGCCCCTAAGTCAGATTACTGCTCAAAACCATCACTTTATTATATGATAGTTTAACTTCATGATTTGAACTCCAGGGACTCAACATTTATAAAATTCGAGGCAGAAGTCTTCCTAATTTATCTTACCTTTAAAGAAAGAGAAAGGATCTGTAAAACAAATAACAAAAATGGGCTTACATATCAACCTCATTAGGAAGGCATGCTGTCCCTGGTACTGTAGAAGCAAAAAGCTATTCAAAAAACTATTAGTATGCTAATTAAAAGATATTATTTTCTATTTATCAGCATAAGTCTGTAAGCATTCTTACTTCCAATAATTTGTAAGCCTCTGTCATTTATTGAGTATATTAGTTTTTATTCTATAGGATATTTATTTTTAAATATTTCATAAAATAGACTAGGCTATCCCTCATTAGTCCAAATTACTAACTATTTTATTTATAGTAAAATGTCTGTTCAGTGGTTTATAAATAGACAGTTTTCAAAGATACCTGGAGTGTAGCTTTTCCTCTTTATGGAATAAATTTCTGTTCATGGAAATTGGATAAATATACTTGGTATAGAAATTTTTCCAGAGAATTTAAGAAATTATATTAAGGACAAGGCAGCAAAAGTGAGAAAAAGAAAACAGGATGGGAAGTAACCGATGCCAGGGTGGTGAAATAAACCTGCTAGAGAGTGGTGAGAAATCCTATATCATACAGTGTTTTGGTAATTTAAGAATGTACCAGCAAAAAGGAAATAAACTACCAGATGAGACTGAGAGGAACAGGATCCCTAATAGTACCATCAGCGGAACTGAATTTTAGGGGAAAATATTTAGTCACATACCTGGCTGTTTCCTGGGATATCACATTGCAGACTCCATTTTTATTCTGAGTAATGGAGTGCAGACGAATGTTTTGGACGGTGGCAAGGGATCGAAAGGATTATTTAAAGTGGTGCTATTGACAATCTCAGTGCAGAGGAGAAGTGTTCCAGTTGCGCAGTTCCCACTCGGAGACCAGGAAAAGGCAAAAATGACTTCATACCCAAATGCTCAAATCAATGAAAAGTGTTGGATAAACTGACAGATGTCGAAGCCCTCTCTTCCTTGCTGGGTGAATAGTGAGACATATGTGATAAAACCAGGACCAGATGGGTCTAAAATGATACCTCTACTCCTCTGGAATGTGCCTGTGTGTATATATATGCATGGCTGCGCTCCCGTATGTAGGTGAGAACCACCATTTCATCTTTTTTTTAAACGTAAAATTTTAAACATAGACAAAGTAGACTGAATAGTGAAATGAATTCCATGTGCCAATCACTTAGCTTCAACCATCATTTTTCTACTTCATATCTACTTCCTGTTTCCTATCCCCTACTCAATACTTTTCAGGGTTTTTGAGATAAAATTTACATACATTAAAAATCCCAACTGTATAATTTTGACACACATATATATACCATGTAATCCACATCATCATTTCATTTTAGGCCCCTTGGTTTTCTTCAGGGGTTTAAAATAAGACTCAACTAATTGGATCCTATTTTAATGTCAGGATGACCAACCCAATGCCAATGGCTTAGATTGCATGATCAGTTAGTAGAGGATATGTTGAAGGGATGTCGAGGGAGGAGGGATATACTATAACTTATATACATACATAAAAAATCCACAACAGGGCAGAATAGGAAGGAAATGTACCCTGCAAATAAAGAAGTTAGAGTGATCTAGGAAAGAATGTAGACAAGCCACAAGACAGAAAAAAAGACTTCATAACTTCAAAAACTCCATGAGAAAAGATGCAACTTCCTACTATTTAGCATTTCAGTTCAGCTCAGTCGCTCAGTCATGTCTGACTCTTTGCAACCCCCTGGACTGCAGCACACCAGGCTTCCCTGTCCATTACCAACTCCCAGAGTTTGCTCAAGCTCACATGCATTGTATAAGTCATGCCATCCAACCATCTCATCCTCTGTTAACCCCTTCTCTGCCCATCTTCAATCTTTCCCAGCATCAGGGTCTTTTCCAATGAGTCAGTTCTTTGCATCAGGTAGCCAAAGTATTGGAGTTTCAGCTTCAGCATCAGTCCTTCCAATGAATATTCAGGATTGATTACCTTTATGATTGACTGGTTGGGTCTCCTTACAGTCCAAGGGACTCTCAAGAGTCTTCTCCAACACCACAGTTCAAAAGCATCAACTCTTTGGTGCTCAGCTTTCATTATAGTCCCACTCTCACATCCATACATGACTACTAGAAAAACCATAGCCTTGACTAGACAGACCTTTGTTGGCAAAGTAATGTCTCTGGTTTTTAATATGCTGTCTAGGTTGGTCATAGCTTTTCTTCCAAGGAGCAAGCATCGTTTAATTTCATGGCTGCAGTCACCATCTGCAATGATTTTGAAGCCCCTCAGAATAAAGTCAGCCACTGTTTCCATTGTTTCCCCATCTATTTGCCATGCAGTGATGGGACTGGATGCCATGATCTTAGTTTTTTCAATGTTGAGTTTTAAGCCAGCTTTTTCACTTTTATCAAGAGGCTTTTTAGTTCCCCTTCCCTTTCTGCCATAAGGGTGGTATCATCTCCATATCTGAGGTTATTGATATTTCTTCCAGCAATCTTAATTCCAGCTTGTGCTTCATCCAGCCTGGCATTTTGGATGATGCGTATATGTTAAATAAGCAGGGTGACAATATGCAGCCTTGATGTACTCCTTTCCTAATTTGGAACCAGTCCATTGTTCCATGTCTGTTTTAACTGTTGCTTTTTGACCTGCATACGGATTTCTCAGGAGGCAAGTAAGGTGGTCTGGTATTCCAGATACCAGATCTCTTGAAGAGAGATTTTCCAAATCTCTTGAAGAATTTTCCAGTTTGTTGTGATCCACACAGTGAAAGCTTTTAGATGGTAATTAAAGGAATCCCAAAACAGGACCTGAGAAGTTGCCTTGACCATCAGTGTGTTAAAGCCTCACCACATCCTGTTGAAAAGGCTCAGGCTTCACAGAGCCGTGCTCACCACATCCTCATGGGCACTCTGCTTCTTCCCAGAATGACTTCTCTGGTTATGTTGTTGATCATAACTGACGTCTTTCTTGCCTCTGGAATCTCACAGCATTTGAGGAAGACAAGGCCGTTGCAGAAGCACAGTCCAGGAGAAGGCCACATGCCTACTATCAGTGTGCCTTCTTCCTCTGCCTCTTCTCAAAGTTTTTCCTGCACCAGTTTCATTCCAGGCACAGTTGTCCAACCTGCAAGATGCATTCCTCATCACAGTGTAGCAGAACCAGCTTCCCAGAGGGAATGCACTGACACACTGCATCGTTTCCTAGTGAGTTCACCTCCCTCAGTTTTTTTCCACATACCACCTACATTTGCAGGTGGTTTCTTGTCTTTGCTCCAAGAATGTTCTGCTTTTGGATCTCAGTGCTGTGCTTGGAACAATGCTCAGAAATCTATTCCAGATGGCCCCTCATCTGCTAATCTCTAGCTCTTTCCCATTGCTGTGATTCTGGATGGGTGGTGTGGACTAAAATCAATAACTTCTTGCTTGATGGTGGGCAAAGACAGCAAAGTTTCAGCAAATGACCATGAATTTAAGGACAGGGGACAAAACCATTTTTCTGTTGATAGAATAATTTTTTTACAAAGGCATCTGGCTCCCATGTCTGTCGATCTTCCCAAAAGGAACATTGTATGATAAAGCTTTAATATAGTGATCTGTATTTTCTTTTTTATGCATTGAATGTAAACTATGTCAAGTTCCAAAACTCTGTATTGTCTTTTCCTTAAAGGTGATACCTTTTTTTTATAGCTTGAGGGAAGTGAGCTTTAATATATTTTGGGGGTGGGGGAGTGAAGGACCAATATTAATCAATAAAGTGTTATTCATCCTTTGATTCTTTTCTATAAGCTTACATATTTGGTTAAGAATATTAGAATTGCCTCATTGATCTACTCATAGCACCTAAGCAGCATTTTGGAAGTTAACCACAAACAGTAGGAGTGTATTTGAAACAACTTAGGTTTTCTTCAATAAACTCTCATTTAGT
Organism: Oryx dammah; assembly: GCF_014754425.2. NCBI lineage: Eukaryota > Metazoa > Chordata > Mammalia > Artiodactyla > Bovidae > Oryx > Oryx dammah. Next base: position 114,711,764 of record NW_024070211.1, on the reverse strand, counting down.
AACTTAAATTTTAAAAATTTACTTAGAGAATATGTATATATACATATACTATATGTAATATAAAAGCACTCAATTATTCTTAGAAAAGTTTCTTTATTTTTGAATTCTTTCATAAAGTTCCAAGAGTTGCTAGGGTCTGACAAATTGGTGTTCACTTTCACCACGTATTTTTTGTTTTTGTTTTGCTTTATTTCTTCTCATCCCTATCCCAGTCTTTGACTTTCTAGATAAGAAAACCCAACATTCCTTGGTCTGTAAAAACAAAGAAGCTCCTTCAGCCCTGTGGCCATTCTAAAGAAAAGTCTGGCATGTTTCTTTGTTCTGTTATTTTTGTTATTCTCACTGAGCTATCATAAGGTTTTGCTTGTTCTTTGTCTGTCTTTCCTGCTCCCAGTACTTCAAAAGTACCATCAGATTTTTGCTGAACTTAAAATACTCCTTTTCCCTACTCAAGCAGCACTTACGTTGTAGCCACGTGTCCCGGGAAATAAACTCACTCAGAAGGACAACGCAGATAGTGGAGTGCAGTTTATTACACTGGCGAGCCTAAGGCAGAGTCTCCTCTTAGCCAAGGGCCCCGACTAGTTTTTGTGAAAACCTTGTATACCCTAAGCCTAAGTGCCCAAACCCACCTCCCCAAATTCCCTGAAACTAGTCCGGAGAAGGCAATGGCAGTCCACTCCAGTACTCTTGCCTGGAAAATCCCCATGGACGGAGGAGCCTGGTAGGCTGCAGTCCATGGGGTTGCTAGGAGTCAGACACAACTGAGCGACTTTACTTTGACTTTTCACTTTCACGCATTGGAGAAGGAAATGGCAGCCCACTCCAGTGTTCTTGCCTGGAGAATCCCAGGGACGGGGGAGCCTGGTGGGCTGCAGGTCTATGGGGTCGCATAGAGTTGGACACAACTGAAGCGACTTAGCAGCAGTCTGAACAAAGGAAAAAGAAAGATACAATCAAAGTTAACCTGTGATTCATATGCCTTAAGCCTAGGTAGTAGACAATTATCAATAGGCTTGTGGTCCTACCCCAATAAGCATAATAGAATGTATGATTCTATTCCGTTACACAGATAATAGAGTATTCTTTTAGGGATGGAAAGGCCTGGGGCTCTTCCTTCCAGGGCCCTGATTTTCCAGTTGGTGTGTCATTTCCATAGATATTGGGCATATAGCTCCAAGTCCGCAGTCTGGTCAAAGATGGAGTCCCGCTTTCAAGGTAGAACCTGTTCTGTTTCCTCCTTCACTTACTATTGTTCTATATTTTTTACACTGCTTACATGTTCAATGGCACCCCACTCCAGTACTCTTGCCTGAAGAATCCCATGGACAGAGGAGCCTGGTGGGCTGCAGTCCATGGGGTCGCAAAGAGTCGGACATGACTGAGCAACTTCACTCTCACTTTTCACTTTCATGCATTGGAGAAGGAAATGGCAACCCACTCCAGTGTTCTTGCCTGGAGAATCCCAGGGACGGGGGAGCCTGGCAGGCTGCCGTCTATGGGATCGTACAGTCGGACACTACTGAAGCGACTTAGCAGCAGCAGCAGCACATGTTCCTATTTTTTCCTCCACAAGGACTGGCTTCCATGATTCTTAAACTTACTTTGTTTTCATGATTTTTCCTTCTCCAAAATATCTAGTGTCCTTTGTCTGCTGGTGACTTGATTTCTGGTGGTTTTATTTTACATGAATACAGAGTACTGAGGCACTTTTGAACTGTCTATGAAATCCATGTCCAGATTAAAAAAAAAAAAATGTATGAGCCACATACCTTTAAGGATCTACTTTGTTTATTCCTTCCTGCAGCTGAGGACCGTTGCTGATTTAGTTTGGATCCATGGGAGCAAGTGAACCTTTGAGTGTAAAACTGTATGTTGTTTGGAAGTGAGCTGCTTTCACACACTTCAGGTGCAAAAATGCAAAATGATGAAAGCCTGACTTTGGTGTAATTGCTGGAGGCAGAATTGCTGAGTTAGCTAAAGGCTGAGACTCCAAGTATTCTGTGACTAAGCTAATCCCATCGTTCATTTCTACCTGGATTTCTGGATTTACCTGGCCACTAAAGGCATTTTCATGATGTACAGTGACACTTGTAAGCTTTATATCCATATGTTAAATCTGAATCTCTCCAGGCCATCGTTAACAGCAGAGTAAAGTAAACATATCCTGGTGGTGTTAAAATGAGTTTCAGGAATCACATCTTTGCCTGACTTCAACAGTAGCAAAAGGTATAATTGCTGTGCTTCTAGTTTAGCAATATGTATGCAAGTTTGTGCAAAATCATGATTGAAGTCTTGAATCTCTCCATCTTTGGAGGAATTTTTCTTGAATACATTCCATAGATCTCTTTAGCAGGAAGACTCTCTAAATCCAGCCATATCACAGTCAGAAAAACTGCTTTCTTCCTTTAAAACTCCTTGTTTTTTTTAGAAAAAAAAAATTTAGGGGGAGTTAGGAGGATCTTGATGTTGTCTCACTGGAAATAAGTCTTTTGTTCTCTAAAGAAGAGAGCCTTGTCACCGAGGATGCCCTTCAAGGCTAGGATGTTACAGAGAAAACTCCAGTTTCTCTCATGGCATGAGTAGTGAAGACAACCCTTCCGAGACACGCAACTACTGCTGCCTTACCCCGCATTCAAAATCCATGTCTTTCAAGGAAGCAAGGTATGCTTTCATTTGCACCAAGTCCGTTGCTTATTTTTGTTTTCTCTTCTGAACAATGAAGCTGGAAGACACTGTGGAAAGAGTGTCATTCTGTTTGCATTTTCTTTACATATTACACCCTGGGGAAATTGTTCAGGACCAGTTTATCCTTAACCCTTCACCCTCTGATGCTTCCAGCTTTGAGGTCAAATTTAGTTTAGCTTCTCCAGAATATGATTCAGACAAGCCAAGGCTACAAGAAGCAGTCTCAATCACTGCTCTCTGGGTCTGCCATTGCGGATATGGCAGGTCCTATAAAACTCAAGCAGCAACTTGGCTGCTGGGAGCTGGCACCTGCTTTTCATGAGTCCCATCTCCCATCAGAAAGATGGGGCCTAGCATGGAACTGGTTTACAGACTGGAAGGCAGTTGTTTACTTACCTTCATGTTTCATTACCTTCTCTCAGTGGTGTTCTGCTTCTTATACTGTTTTGTGTCATTTGTTACTACTGCTAGAGGTATAAACTCGATACAGACTTTGATTATGTTTATGAGCCTGAGCCACTCAGGACTAGAGTTTTCAAAACTCCCTGGCCTTCCTCCAGAATTTTGCTTTATAACCTTCACAATGAAATGAAATGGGCTCCTAGAAAACCAAATCTTTAGTTTCAAACAATCGTTCCGTTCTTGTGCTGGCTTTTGCTTTTTTGTGACAGTGGATATCAGTGGAAGGAGGATCTCCTCAGGTGGGGGGTCTGAGAAAAATCCCATGTGATTGATAGAGGCCCATGGAGGGTCACCTAGGTCAGACGTGACATATGATCAGGTGAAAATTCTACTCCAGAAACTTGGAGAAGACCTCAGTTCCGGAAACCATTTTTAAAGAAAATTAAACTTTCTGAATGGTTTAAACACATGTTTTTAATACGTGTTAAATGTCTTTTCTTTCTGGAAAAGACATGCTTCAAGAAAATGAAGAAAAAGATAAATATTTGGCAAAACAATCTTTTCTACAAATGCCCCTGGGTAAAAGCAAATGAAAATGGTTCCTTACTACCAGGCTGTGCTCTGTATACTTGCATTTTGCTTCTCTTTCTTCTCTCTTGACTGTGTATAGAAAAGTTTGCTTCACATGATTTCTTAATTAGATATTTAATAGCACATAATGCTGGAGGTTGGGTGATGTTTGGCTGTATTTTATATCAGTAGCTTAATGTGTGTATTTATACTTTGCTGGTGGTATTTTAAACACACAGAGGGGATGCATGCCCTGCCAGGCAGAGACACGAGGATGTTTCATAGAGAGGCTATTAGCCCTCTTCGCTCCGTGGGCTAGCCCATGGCAGCGCTAATACACAGGCTCTGATGTATCCCCATTCAACTGCTTCCCATAAGGCAGAGCTCCCTTTTGCTTATTGGAGAAAAGACTCTTTGTTGCTTTGTCCTTCCTTTTAGAAAGTCTGATTTGTCTGTATCTAGACTTGAAGAGGTGGAGAAGGTAATGGCACCCCACTCCAGTACTCTTGCCTGGAAAATCCCATGGACAGAGGAGCCTGGTGGGCTGCAGTCCATGGAGTCACTAGGAGTAGGACATGACTGAGCGACTTCACTTTCACTTTTCACTTTCATGCATTGGAGAAGGAAATGGCAACCCACTCCAGTGTTCTTGCCTGGAGAATCCCAGGGACGGGGGAGTCTGGTGGGCTGCTGTCTCTGGGGTCGCACAGAGTTGGACACGACTGAAGCGACTTAGCAGCAGCAGCAGACTTAAAGAGGATGTAGAGATGGAGGAAGAGTCTGCAGCTGATAAGACAAAATGACATCTGAGTATTGGCAAGAGGGCAATTGTCATTGACCCAGCATGAGTCAGAGAGTAGCCAGCTGGGCTTGAGAAGGACTTTACAGCTTGATATGTGTGTGGTGATAAAATATGTTGGGCTTGGGAAAGTAGCAAAAGGATGAAATGCCAAGGGACTTTAATTGGCCCAGAGAATTGAAAAGCAGGTCATTAGAGAGGTGGTTTGTTCAAAGGTGAGTTGGCATTTGGACAGGGGTTCTCCTTTCTGGAAGATGAGTGATGGCTTGCTAAGTCACTTCAGTCGTGTCTGACTGTGTGCCACCCCATAGACAGCAGCCCACCAGGCTCCCCCGTCCCTGGGACTCTCCAGGCAAGAACACTGGAGCGGGTTGCCATTTCCTTCTCCAGTGCATGAAAGTGAAAAGTGAAAGTGAAGTCTTTCAGTCGTGTCTGACTCTTTGCAACCCCATGGACTGCAGCCTACCAGGCTCCTCCGTCCGTGGGATTTTCCAGGCAAGAGGACTGGAGTGGGCCGCCATTGCCTTCTCCGGAGTGATGGCAGTGGTAGAATTAGAGGTATGTGTGGAGATGGAAGTGAGAGGGGCCTTTTCCTGGGTCTAGGTGGAAGAGCCTCATTGATGAAGAGGTGGTGTCAAGCAGAATTCTGTCACCTGTTGCCAGAGTTTGGAGTTGCAGTTTCTAAATTTATTTAGGCTGCGGGCCAATTGGGAATGTGATGAATGCTTCTGTGGGATCTCACTCTAGAACAGCGTTTCTCAGTCTTGAACTTGAGACATTTGGGGCCAGATAATTCTTTGTTATAGCTTCCCTGGTGGCTCAGCAGTAAAGAACCTGCCCGTTAGGGCAGGAGACATGGGTTGATCCCTGGGTTGAGAAGATCCTTTGGAGAAGGAAATGGCAACTCACTCCAGGATTCTTGCCTGGGAAATCCCTGGACAGAGGAGCCTGGCGGGCTATAGTCCATGGGGTTGCAAAGAGTTGACCATGACTTAGTGACTAAACAACAACAAATTCTTTGTTATGAGGTCTTTCTGTGCATTGTGGGATGTTTAGCAGCATTGCTAACTCCTGCCTACTTAATACCAGTAACAGCTGTGATACCACTAATGTCTCTGGACATTGCCTAATGTCCCCTGGGAGGTCAAATTGGTCCTGGTTTGAGAACCATTGCTCTAGATATATACAAATATATCCAAAATTTCCAAAGAGTGAAGGTATGCTGATTCCTCTCTAGGTTAATATACTGAAATACCTTTAGCACCTTCTGTTCTGACTTCTTAAAGAAGCTAAATTTCTATTGTCACAGAATCATGGATCTAAGAGTCACAAGTCTCTACCAACTTCCTGGAAGGCAGGGAAAATTTTTATCCATTGAAAAAAAGAGAGCAATTGTCCTTCCCTGGTGGTCCAGTGCTAAGCTCTGCGCTCCTAGTGCAGGGGACTTGGATTCTAATAGATCCCACGTGCCCCAACCAAGACCCAGCACAGCCAGAAAAATAAAAAGGAGCAACTACATTTTATAAAATTTAAACTACTTATATCTGGTCATATATGAATTAATTATCTATGGTGTCATGGGGTACAGAATCCAGATTACTTGTCTCCTGGGACTGATATATGTGAAACGTGGATAAAGTCACTGTGGCTAATAAATACATCATTACAACATACTTCTCCTTTCTTCCATCTTTGTCTTCCCTCTTAGAAATCAGAGAATCATTTGTCTTTTCACTTGTTTGGGAAGCTCCGTTAGCCTCCAGGTGTATCAGCCACATGTGAGTGTGCCTTCTTGCCTCCACTTTCTCAGAGAATCTACTCCTGCCCATGGTCACATGTCCCCACTCTTCACTCTGTCCACAAGGGTGAACACTGACCACAGGGGAAAGAGCCTATCATCACTGGCAGCCTGAATCAAAGGGGTAAGCCAGATCAAGAACATTCCTCCCATAGAATTTGAAATTGGTGACATGGAGGGAAGTGGTGTGTGGGTAGCAACTAAGAGAGCGGAGTTTCAATTCCTAATCTCCTGCCATCGAGGTCCTCCTGGAATCCTGGATCTGTCTCCGATTCAGTGTCAATAGAGTTCCTATACTCATTGCAGCTAGAAATCCCCCTCACTGAGCCCTGTAATAAACACCCAGTATCCTGAATGCACCTGGGCCTTCTGTTGTCGCTGCCTTTCTATCAGGCACTCCACACGCAGAGGTGAATGGGATTTTGAATTAATTATAAGGCTAGCTGTAATACTCTATGGCCACATTTCTCATAGGAAATCAGGCATTGTCAGTGCATTGCTGTTGGACTAGAAGGCAAACAAGGATCCAAGGCTGTTACGAGTGTGGATTCTGGCTATGGTATTGTGACTTGTGACCTCGATAGCCTCGATATGGGAGGTCAGATGTATGTGCGTGTCTCTCCAGGTATGGGTGTTCTAGAGTCATTTAGTGTCTCTCTGGATGAATATATGCTTGTTGCTCTGTAAGGAGCTGAATTGACCACTCTAGTAAATGCCTGTGGTTATGTTTTGTGCCGTGTAGATGTTTTCTGAACATAGGGTTTCACTCGCCAGGGGTGTTGCTGACCCCCCTTTGAGAACATGGATACCATATAGCAGTGCTTCTCAGTAAAGCCTGCCTCCAGGCAGGAGGGTATTTTGGATACGTGTGGGGGAAATTTTGATTAACACAATGATAGGGGATGCCACTGACATTTATAGGCTTCCCTGGTGGCTCAGACAGTAAAGAATCTGCCTGCAGTGAGGGAGATGTGGGTTTGATCCCTGGGTCGGGAAGATCCCCTGGAGAAGGGAATGGAAACCCACTCCAGTATTCTCGCCTAGAGAATTCCACAGACAGAGGAGCCTGGTGGGCTCCAGTTCATGGGGTCGCAGAGTTGACACGACTGAGCGACCAACACACACACACACCCACACACCCACACACAAACACACGCACTGGCATTTATGAGGAAGGGTCAAGGATGCTAGATATTGATTTGTGAATCTCATATGTCTCACAAGATCTATTTATAATTATTTAAACTTCAAACCTAATTCCATTTAACATGGAAACACAGGGTAGTTTTGCTCGGTTTTTATGGTTACTGAAATTTCCAGGAACGCAACTTCCATTTAATTAAGCAAAGATTGTCCTTTTTACCAAGGACATTCAAAATTTACCAAGGATTCATCATTTTAGAAAACCATGTTGTCAATTTTACTGATGACAACTGCTGATTTATCATAATGCAATGTATTTGTATTAGTCTGCCTTGGGGCAATTATTACATTTATGATGATTCTCTGTGTGTGTGTATGTTTATAGGTATATATGTCTCAGTTCATGACTATAGTGGAAGAACCACCATTTCAGTATAGGCTTTCAACATTTTTTTTTTTAGGCTTCCAACTTTTATAACAATGTTGAATCAGAAAGAAACACCAGGGTTCTTATCACAGAGTAATGTCTTGTAGTCAGATGTTACTACCTTTAGCAACATGGTCCCCTGTGAGTTTACCTTTCTCTCTAGAGAATGTGTACATTTGCCGAATTCTTTACATGGAGTCGGACCTTCAGCTTCACCCACATCACAGGCCAAAACTCTGATGCTGAAGGAAGGGTACAGGATCTTCTCCAGCTCAATGAGAGGAAGCTGTTCTCGATTTCCTAGCAACCATTTCTCTCTCTCTCTTCTTGGCTCTCTGTCCTTTGCTCCATGCTGGTTGGGTTCAGATGTCTCCCTCTTTTCCAGTAGTTCTCCTATTTCCCATTTTTGAGAAGATGACCCGCTCATGTGAAATATCAAGGTTCTGAGAATTAGGTTCCAACAACTCTTACTTTTCTCAGGATGATTCTCCCATTTAATATGCTTTAGGTAATTATTTTCCCATTTCAAGTTGCTTAAATTTATGACTATCATCCCCATTGGTCTTGGAGGAGCAGAAGTTCTTGGACTCCAGAGTGTGAAGACCTCTACATTTGCCATGAATCCCATTAATCCTTCTGTTATATAAATTATTCTTCCTACTTTCAGTGATTCCTCTGTTGGCACCATTAACTTCTCCTGGATCTAGTATCAGCTGTGATTTATGAGAGGAAATGTTCAAATAAGATTACTTTTGGCTGACAATCAAAATGATCTTTTGTTTCTTAGCTTCTTTTCTAGCAAGAATAACAACAGACCACTTTATTGAGTACCTACACTGTATCAGGCATTATTCTGAATTCTTTGTATATGTTTCATTCAATTCTCATAAATAACTGTGTGAGGTAGATGCTATTATTATCCCCATTTCAAAGATAAGGAGTCTTAGAAAGGTTAAATAACTCACCCAATATTTCACAATTAGTAAGTGTCCTCTGTCCATCAAATGTAAGTCATTTAACGCCCCAAATAGAAAAGCATCCCAGAGAAAAATAAATTGTGAAAGGATAAGACTAAATCCATCATCAAGACATTCCATCAGAACTGTGGCCCCCTTAGGCCTAGCTTTTCCCTAAATATTGGCTTGCAATCACATTCTCATTACTCATATCTGAACTATATATGGCAACACTATGTCATCTAGAGAATGGCTGTAAGAGTTGATGCTAACAGATTTCAGTGTATGTTTCTTTTTACTTTAGCTGCCATCCTATTTAATTAGTAAATTATTCCTAATCAGAGAACTGAAAAGAATAAAATTTAAAAGCACATTTACTTAGTTTCTCTGAGCCTAGATATCTGTTCACAACCATATGACCTCTGCTTTCCTTGTGTTTAGCGGGAGAGGATGGAGACTTGAAGTGTGGTTGGTTATAGTTTATACTAACAAGGCCAATGCCATGGTTTTAAATTCTTTCGTGTTGTCTTTTCTCTATGCTCTCCACAGATTGTGGCCTTAACCTTGGCCTGAAGCATGGCTCTTCAAAGGGACCCCGGGAGAAGATGATTCCACTGCTTCTATAGAGAAGCACATTGGAATGCTGGGCACTGGGTAGGTGAGCTGCATTTTGGCAGTGGATACTTAGTTCCTCATAGACTTGCTGTTATTTTGTATTTCTGAGATTAGAAACCTGCCCTCTATGCAACTCAGACACCCTTGCCAGCTGGGTTCTACCAGTGAGAGGCACTTGGGTGAGATTAGAAGATGGAAGAAAAGCCCATGTCCATTTGCTCTAGGCGGTGATGGGAGCGGGAATGTGGGTTTGTTATTTTCTGCTCTGCAGCAGTGGTTTTCAGCGGCATGTGCAATGTCAGGAGCTCTGAACAACACAACTTTCCCCTTTCACCCAGTCCTAGCACTTTCTTGCAGTTTCATGTCTTTGCTGTTTCCGATTTGCACTCTCAGCCCTTCCAATCTTTTTTCGTAATCAATTCTCTCTATAAAATCTTCTCCTCCACTCCTAGGTAGGGTGGAATTTATAAGAGCCAATAACATCATCTTCACAAAGAAAAACCAGTTTGATCTGTTGACTGATTTTATTTTTTGTAACATGCAATAATTATAGCTTAAAGATAGCATATAAGACAGAATAAATGGTCATTTAGCATACATAAGGGTCAGGTGGCTCAGTGGTAAAGAATCTGCCTGCAGTACAGGAGATGCAGGTTTGATTCCTGGGTTAGGAAGATCCCCTAGACAAGGCAATGTCTACCCTTCCGGTATTCTTGCCTGGGAAATCCCATGGACAGAGGAACCTGGCTGGCTAAAATCCATGGAGTCAAAAGAGAGTCAGACACAATTTAGTGACTAAACAACAACAAGCATTCATAAAGCATTTGTCTAGCCCTAGTGGATTATACTACTCTTGCCTGGCAAATCCCATGGACGGAGGAGCCTGGTGGGCTGCAGCCCATGGGGTCGCTATGAGTTGGACACAACTGAGTGACTTCACTTTCACTTTTCACTTTCATGCATTGGAGAAGGAAATGGCAACCCACTCCAGTGTTCCTGCCTGGAGAATCCCAGGGATGGGGGAGCCTGGTGGGCTGTTGTCTATGGGGTTGCACAGATTCGGACACGACTGAAGCGACTTAGCAGCAGCAGCAGCAGTGGATTATATCCTTAGAACAAAAACTAGTGCAAGAAAACAAACAACACAAGGAAAAAATTATCTTAGACAATTTTCAGTAATAATATTATAGCTGGACATGATGGTGGTATTTCTGAGACTCTTCCCAAGCATTATGTGATAAAGCAAATGAATAAGTACATTCGTGTCACCGTGTATCATGTTTTTCTGAGTGATAGAAAAGAGATACAGATGTAAAATTCATGAGGGTAAGTTAAAAACTCTAGTCTTGAATTGCAATTGAGATGAACAGTTTAAACTCATGAGATATTTTATCTTTTTAAAAATTTATTTTTTTAATTGAAGGAAAATTGTTTGTGTTGGTTTCTAAGATATTTTATATTTTAAAATATATTTTAGCTATATCCCCCCAAAACCTAGAAACAATGGCCAATCCATTAGCAACAAGCACCTTTACTGTGTAGACTGTCATCTTTAAATAAGGAACCATGACTTCTTGGAGAAATGGCTGATTCTAGGCCTGGGGCAGGAAATATCTAAGATGATCCTGGAACATCTTGCTATGGCACAAAGCAAGAAAGCCATCAAAGATTAATCATGCTGTATCAAAAAAGTTCAGGAGCCAACTCAAAGAAGTTTTCCTTGGCTAAGTAGTATGGATTAATATGGGCATAAGTAAGCGTGGTAGCTGTAATGGATTGAAGGTCATCAAATACAGTTAAATACATGAGTTTATAATAGTTAAAAACAGGAAACATCACTGGTCACTTTTGGAAGGAGCCAACTCAGGTAGTAGATGAATAGTTCTTTTATTCTGTCTTCCTGTTATGAGTTGTATCTCACAGTAATCAAATAATTGATTAAAGGAATTAGAATTCCAACTAATAAAAGAAGGAAGGATAGAATAGAAAATCACCATTCTATAAACCCTCAATAAATTAATGGATACAGGCAGTGATTATCTAACTTTCTGATATCAATTCCAACATATGCGTATGTGTGTTGGTGGGTTGGGGGGATTCCATACAGCAACAAGCAGTTCTCGGACCCCAGCTGGGTGTCCTACAATTCAACTCAATTCTGGCAATATTTACTTGAAGATGGTGTCAGGATCCACGTGTTAGGGACTCAGTTCCACAGGATTGCCCTCCACGTCAGATGCCAGGTCAGTGCTCCCCACTGACCGGGTATATAGATTAAGGGTTTCAACAACCCCTTCCTTGCTTTTGGTTAATTTGTTACAGTGGCTGACAGAACTCGGAGAAACTTTTTACTTACCAGTCATCAGTTTATTATAAAGGGATATATAACTGAAGAACAGGCAGATGGATGAGATACACAGGGCAAGGACATGTCAAGGGGCTCAGAGTTTCCACGATCTCTTAGTGTTCTACTCTCCCTTAATCTACATGTATTCAAATACCCATAAATTCTCCAAAACTCACTCTTTTCAGTTTTTGTGGAGGCTTCATTACATAGACTTGATTGATTGAATCATTGGCCACTGATGATTGATTGAACCTCCAGCTCCTCTTCTCCCCCAGGAGATAAAGGGGGTAGAACTGAAAGTTTTAGTCCTCTAATCTCCTCGTTGGTTCTCCTGGCAACCAGCCCCCATCCTTAGGTTCGTCCAGAAGTCACCTCATTAACATAACAAAAGACATCTTTGTTGCTCTCAGCATTTTGGAAATTCCAAAGGTTTTAAGAGCTCTGTGCCAGAAATGGGAAGACCAAATATATATTTCTTATTATAAATCACAATATCACATCATTAGAGACTGCTAACATTACAAAAAGGTAGTAAACCAGATAGTATGTTGAACTACACAACATCATCTATAACATATTCTTGCCAAAAAAAAATTGAACCAAAATCTCATAAATCCACTAGAACTAACTACCAAATTACTTAGAGGAAAATGTTAAACCACACCATGGAATGAAGTCAGTAAAACTAAGTCTGTGGGTTTTGACACATACATAAATTCTATGTACATTGTAATGTGTACGTAAATTGTAAGAAAAAAATAGTGGAGGGGAGCCTATAGATTAAAAGAGATTTCAGAAATATTGAGTAATTTCCATGTAAAGTCTTTTTTGGATCCTGATCCAAACAAAATCATGAGACAGTTGGGGAAATGTCAGTACTGACTGCTTAATTATGTAAGGAAATTATTATTACTTTTCTTTTGGTTCAGTAATTTTGTGGTCTTGTTTTAAAAGACTCTTTATGTTTTATACATATTGAAGTATTTGTAGAGAAATGATGACTGGATTTTGCTTCAGAATTACCCAGGGAAGCGGGAATTATGAGGATACAGATGAATCAGAATTGGCCATGAGTTGATAATTATTGCAGCTGGATGATAGGTACATGGGGGTTTATGATATTACTCTCTCTACTTTTGTATATGTTAGGAATTTTCTGTAATGAAACAGGGAAAAAATCCTAGAGAGGCCTGCTGCTTAAGTCACTTCAGTCGTGTCCGATTCTGTGACACCCCATAGATGGCAGCTCACCAGGCTCCGCCGTCCCTGTGATTCTCCAGGCAAGAACACTGGAGTGGGTTGCCATTTCCTTCTCCAATGCATGAAAGTGAAAAGTGAAAGTGAAGTCGAACAGTCGTGTCCGACTCTTCTCAGCCCCCTGGACTGCAGCCTACCAGGCTCCTCCATCCATGGGATTTTCCATGCAAAAGTACTGGAGTGGCGTGCCATCGCCTTCTCCTAGAGAGACGTAAGTAGATCTTATCAGCCCGCTGGTTTCAGGGAATTGAAACTACAGTTGTCTGTGGTTACTGCCTACCAAGAGTTCTACAGATATTTCTACGTAGGGAGGTATTACATCAGATCTTAAGTACATTTGTGAACCAAACTGGTGCCTTTCAACTTGAAAGATTCACAGGTCTGGGAACCTCAAAAAGGATATGTTTCTAATTGTTGCTAAAACAAATGATCACAAACGACGTGGCTTAAAGCAACACAAATTAATTATTTTATAGTTCTGGAGGTCTGAAGTCCAATGTGAGTTTCACTGGGCTAAAATCTTTGTGTCAGCAGCGTTGCTTTCTTTCTGGAGGCAGTAGGGAAGAATTTGTTCATTGGCCCTTCTGTCTCCTGTCTACACTTCTTAAGCCCATGCCTACGTTACTCTGCTATCTCCTCACATCTCCTCCTCCAATTATTACTTATATCTCTCTCTCATAAGGGCCCTTATGACTATTTTGGTCCCATCCAGATAATTCAGGAGAATCTCATCTCAAAATTCTTGGATTTCCCTGGTGGCCCAGGGGCTAAGACCCCATGCTCCCAGTGCAGAGGGCCTGGGGGGCAGGGAACTAGTTCCCACATAATGCTGCAATTAAAGATCCTGCCTGCCACAGTGAAGACTGAAGATCCCACGTGCTGGCAGCCAGGATCCCGCATGGTCAAATAAATAAGTATTAAAAAAGAATCCTTATATCTGCAAAGTCCATTTTGCCATTTAAGATAACATATACGAAAGTTCTGGGGATTAGGAGGGACATCCTTGAAGGGGGGCATTATTCTGCCTACCACAAAGACAAATGAAGACGCTGGGAAATAGGATTAACGAAGGAAAGTATATGTCAGGATTTAGCCAGGAAATAAAAAATATTCTAATAGTTTAAACAGAAGACATTTAATACAGAGAATTTGTTACACAAAAGATGGAAAATCTGAAAAGTCAAAGGAGGGTAAAATGCCCCAGAATTTAGAAACAGCAAAACCTACCATTACTTCTAGGATGGGAGGGGTGCAGGAAAGAGGTGGTATTACCAGAGTTCAGATGCCGAGCCATTCTGTGAGAATCACGGCAGAGGCTTCTCAGCGGAGGTTGGGAATAAGGAGGTATGGACTGGTTGGTGGAGAGCTAGAGCCTCAGAGGAGACATGGGCCTCCCTGGGAAATACAGTAGCTCCTTGTTATCAGTGGTAGTTGTGTTCTGTAGAGTCACCATGAATAGTGAATTAAAAATACCAAACCGGGACTCCCCTAGTGTTTCAGTGGTTAAGACTCCACCTTCCATTGCAGGGGACATATGTTTGATCCCTGGCCAGGGGAGCTAAGATCCTTCATGCCTCAGGGTATCTAATCCCGCATGCCTCAACTAGTGAAGCCCACAAGCCGGAATGAAAGATCTAACATGCCACAGCTAAGATAACTGATGCAGCCAATTAAATAAATATTTTTTAAAAATGACCAAACCATTGCTCCTAGGGGGAATACAGGGTTAGGTTCCTGTGAGCCTCTGGTCACAGCCTTTTCTTCAACTGATCAATGTATAACCTTGTTTCATGTGTGTTTCTGTTTGAAGTTATACTCACACACACATATATATTTGCTTTACTGATATTTAACTCAGGGCCAACTCATGCCTGGATGAAGCTTATCTAACACAAGCATTTTCTACATAAGCTACATCATTATGCTTGGGAGCACCGGACAATACTTTGGCCTTGTGCTTGGGGGTAATTTTAAAGTGAAATCACCAAAGAAGCACAAAAATGAGAAAAACAGGGTACAAACACATGAAGAAGACACTTACTCATAAGTATGAGAGCTGTGACAAGAAGGCAAAACATTACCTTGTTTGACTTCCACTGGGAACATGTGTGTCAGACAACTCACATTTTTCACTGCTCTGGGCACATGCATGAATGACCAGGAAGGCACCACAAGCATTGATTTTGAAGTCACAAATTTTAGTAACTAGGCAAATCTGTAAACATGGAATCCATAAATAAGGAGGCTGAACTGTATTTTTCCAGGCAGTGATGGAATAATATACCCTGGTTCTCCCCACCTTCCACTTTTCAGTCTTCCACCGGGGTTCTCTTTGGCTAAATCAGTTACAAGGGAGTCTGTGAAACAAAGTTGGAGAACACATCTGATTGCAAAGAGGTGTTGCACAGCACACAAGTTTTGAAGAACTACGATTTGGTGGTGAAAGAACTAATGAGAAGCATTCAAGGGACTTAATAGTTGCCTTTAGATTTACAGACCTTATTATAGAGGGGGTGATGACAGGCTGTTTTTAATTTCCATAGAATCAGTATCAACTGCTTTAAATAGAAGCTATGCATGAAAGATTTTTGAAAACTCTTCTACCTGTTTTTGGTTTGAGATCCAAAAATCCTTTAAGGATAAATGAGGACTTCCTTTCCTCAAACATTTTTAAAGGACCAGGCACCTATTTATGTGCAGTTGCTGGTGACTGGCCCATCTGGAGGTGCATACTCTGTGGGGTCTGAGCTGGCCTTTGCTATAATTCTGTTTATGGTTAATATCACTTTGAACTCTGGAGAGTAGCAAATGCCACGGCAGCTGCCTTGCTGTCTTAGATCTGAGAGAGGAAAAGAAACCTGTTGTGGCAGAAGGGTGGTGGATAGAAAGCAAATCAACCAAAAGATTATTTCGGCACAGGGGTTGGTGGCTTGCTTGAGTAAGTGATTTATGATGCAATGTTTTTATTTGATCTGGCATTACAGGGATAAATTATTGAGTGCTAATTGTATGTTGATAAGCTGTTCCTGCTTAAATTTATTCCTTCCTCAGTTTGTGTTAATTGGGGCATATTGAAACAGAAGGGGAATTGCCCGCTTACTGCCTAGTTTGGTTTATGCTGTTGCTAAAACGTTGCATTGTAATTGGGTCTTCACTGTTATTCATGCTACATGAATAAGGGAGCTCCTACTGGTGGGCTTTTTTTTTTTACTTCCCATTAATGCATGTTTCTTTTCCTCATAAATGGAATGTTAAAGAATAATATCACTCCTATTTACTTCTTCAAATTTACTCAAGTTGCAGCAGAAGGTAGGGTCAGAGGTGGACTGGCAGAAGGCTGGGGAATTTTGAATGCAGAGTTTATCATTTGAAATTTAAATTCTTTTTAGATAAAGCCGTCATGGAGAGGTAGAGGGAGACGGGACTGGGGGGTAAGAGGGCAGGATACTGAATGTTTCTTGCATAGGTGGCTTTCAGGTGGCTTTATCTCTGACTAATCTCTTTGTCCCCCCATCAACCCTTCATGAAGGGACTTGAGTGGCAACGCAGTGTGACATGGAGAAGGCAATGGCACCCCACTCCAGTACTCTTGCCTGGAAAATCCCATGGACCCAGGAGCCTGGTAGGCTGCAGTCCATGGGGTCTCAAAGAGTCGGACATGACTTCACTTTCACTTTCACTTTTCACTTTCATGCATTGGAGAAGGAACTGGCAACCCACTCCAGTGTTCTTGCCTGAAGAATCCCAGGGACAGGGGAGCCTGGTGGGCTGCCATCTATGGGGTGGCACAGAGTTGGGCACGACTGAAGCGACTTAGCAGCAGCAGCAGCTGTGTGTCAGGCCAGTGACTAGGCTGTATCTGCTGAGCAGAGATGAGGGTGTGGATGGCATGGAGAGCTAACAGGTCTTGTTTCTCAAGGATCTCCATAATAAGTAACTCTGGGAAAGTTGAGTGAGTCCAGATTTTAGGAACCCAATATGGAGACAAAACACCAAATGGCCAGCAGGATTATAAGTAGAAGAGCCGGGTTGAGATAAAAGGAAATAAGCAAGGGCAGAGGAAATAGTAATATTATAAACAGGCATGCCAGATTCAGTGGACCCAAGGGTGGTCCATATGAGTCACTACACATGGCTCGAGAGGAGGCTTGTAAACACTAATCCCAGACACTGCCTCTGCCATGGCTCCATTAACTCTGCTGGATGTGGGCAGGTGTGTACCTGGCTGTGAACCAGAGAGAGGTGGACCCCACAGGTGCCAGGAGCTCCTGGCTATGTAGGGACCATGGAGGCCCTCCACGTCTGTTCCTAGGACTAGAGTCCCCTTCAGCCTCTCTGTGGGTATTCTTCTCCCAGTTTTGTTCTTAAACATCACATATAATCTTTCTTCTGGCTGCTCTCCCTCGAATTAAAATAGGGAAGAGTTCCCTTTAAGTCATCATTTGTGCAGCTTTTCTGCTCAAAGTAGAGAGAACCTCACTGGCTTCTGTATAGAGAGAATTACTGAGAATCAGATGAGTGTAGATATTATAGATATCTAAAGATACCTTGCTCTGTAAGTACTGAAAGAAGCTTGAAATTAGGTAGCTTCCCCACCAAACTGCCCCAGAGGTGTGGCTTGTGAGGGCAGGATCATGCTGAAATGTCAAGAAATGGCTCTAGTTCATTTTATAAAGCCATTTTGGCTGTTGGCTAGTTTCATTGAAACAGGGCTCACAATTATAAGACGATTAGCTAAAATGTCAGTGTTACTATGATGTCTTTCCTGGGGGAAGGACAACAGTTAAGTGCTGGCAGCCCCAGCCTTGCTGCTGTTGCAGTGCGTTTCTACTAGAGCATGCCAGAGTTCAGCGGCCCTTCGCAGGGACCATGGCAAAGCATAGAAAGAGAGCAGAGAGGTGGCTAGTTTGGGTTTCACTCCTTCTGCCAAGACTCCTTCTGCCATTTTCCCAGGAATCTGGGAACATCCTGGGCAAGATTTTGGCTCCCAGGGAGCTGGGAACGGGAGCTGAAGTCTCAGGAGCAGGAGTGCTGAGACCTGGAGGGGAAGTGACTCTAGCATTCAGAGGAAGCAGCAGGTGTTCAAAGCCCGGGAGCAGGGGAGGGGAAGGGTGGGACTCGGGGGAGATGAGGCGAGGTCCGCAATCTGCACAGGAGACTGGAGTCAGCTCAGTGTGCATTGTCAGAAGACTCTATCCACGTCCCAGCCACTAAGCTGAGTGAACGGCCACCAGTAGCTTTAGAATGAAAGCAGGAAGCTAAAGCAAGTGGGGAGCTTAGAGACCATGCAGTGTAACTCAGAAAAGTGGTAGCACTTGCCAGGGGCCACATAGCTTGAGGTGGCAGAGCCAGGGTGAGATCCAGTCCTCAACTCCCAGGAATGCCATTTCTGTTAAAACCTTCACCTCACCTGCAACATCTAGGCTCATTCTGACCGAGGGTTGAAAGGGACCCAACCAATTGAAAGCAGAAATTACCCAACCGACCACACAGGAAAAGAAAATGGGATTCCAGATGTATTTGAGCTCCATATTGAACTGTTTTCCTATTTCTTAACTTGGTCAGGTAAGATTTATAAGTAATGTTGACAAAATTCTTGAGAAAAAAATAGGTGTTGATCACTCTGCTAAAGAGAAGGTTCATGCTCCATAGGGTTGAAGGTTGACATCAACACAAACTCTTGGTTTTCCTGAGAATTCCGAACCTTTTTGATTTTTCTGCCTCCTGGGCTGTTATGGTTAAGACCTGGCAGATGTTAAGTTTGCTCTAGACCTTGCTTCTCCGAGTGTGGTCCCCAGTCCAGCAGTATCAGCCTCACCTGGGAACCTTTAAGAATCCTTTAAGAATCCATGCACCCCTGGGCCTGTGGAATTAGAATCTCTGAGGAAGCAGAAGCAGAAGATATTAAGAAGAGGTGGCAAGAATACACTGAAGAACTGTACAAAAAAGAGCTTCACGACCCAGATAATCATGATGATGTGATCACTCACCTAGAGCCAGACATCCCGGAATGTGAAGCCAAGTGGGCCTTAGAAAGCATCACTACGAACAAAGCTAGTGGAGGTGATGGCATTCCAGTTGAGCTATTTCAAATCCTGGAAGATGATGCTGTGAAAGTGCTGCACTCAATATGCCAGAAAATTTGGAGAAGTCAGCAGTGGCCAGAGGACTGGAAAAGGTCAGTTTTCATTCCAATCCCAAAGAAAGGCAATGCCAAAGAATGCTCAGACTACCACACAATTGTACTCATCTGACCTGCTAGTAAAGTAATGCTCAAAATTCTCCAAGCCAGGCTTCAGCAATACGTGAACCATGAACTTCCAGATGTTCAAGCTGGTTTTAGAAAAGGCAGAGGAACCAGAGATCAAATTGCCAACATCCGCTGGATCATGGAAAAAGCAAGAGAGTTCCAGAAAAACATTTATTTCTGCTTTATTGACTATGCCAAAGCCTTTGACTGTGTGGATCACAATAAACTGTGGACAATTCTGAAAGAGATAAGAATACCAGACCACCTGACCTGCCTCTTTAGAAACTTATACGCAGGTCAAGAAGCAACAGTTAGAACTGGACATGGAACAACAGACGGGTTCCAAATAGGAAAAGGAGTACGTCAAGGCTGTATATTGTCACCCTACTTATTTTAACTTCTATTCAGAGTACATCATGATAAACACTGGGCTGGAAGAAGCACAAGCTGAAATCACGATTGCCAGGAGAAAAATCAATAACCTCAGATATGCAGATGACACCACCCTTATGGCAGAAAGTGAAGAGGAACTAAAAGGCCTGTTGATGAAAGTGAAAGAGGAGAGTGAAAAAGTTGGCTTAAAGCTCAACATTCAGAAAATGAAGATCATGGCATCCGGTCCTATCACTTCATGGGAAATAGATGGGGAAACAGTGGAAACAGTGGCTGACTTTATTTTGGGGGGCTCCAAGATCACTGCAGATGGTGACTGCAGCCATGAAATTAAAAGACGCTTACTCCTTGGAAGGAAAGCTATGACCAACCTAGATAGCATATTCAAAAGCAGAGACATTACTTTGCCAACAAAGGTCCATCTAGTCAAGGCTATGATTTTTCCTGTGGTCATGTATGGATGTGAGAGTTGGACTGTGAAGAAGGCTGAGTGCCAAAGAATTGATGCTTCTGAACTGTGGTGCTGGAGAAGACTCTTGAGAGTCCCTTTGACTGCAAGGAGATCCAACCAGTCCATTCTGAAGGAGATCAGCCCTGGGATTTCTTTGGAAGGAATGATGCTAAAGCTGAAACTCCAGTACTTTGGCCACCTCATGAGAAGGGTTGACTCACTGGAAAAGACTCTGATGCTGGGAGGGATTGGGGGCAGGAGGAGAAGGGGACGGCAGAGGATGAGATGGCTGGATGGCATCACCGACTGGATGGACATGAGTTTGGGTGAACTCTGGGTGTTGGTGATGGACAGGGAGGCCTGGCAACCTGTGATTCATAGGGTCACAAAGAGTCAGACACGACTGAGCGACTGAACTGAACTGAACTGAAGATGGCCCAGGAACCTATGGCTTTAACAAGGTCTCCAGGTCATTCTGATGCACACTACAATTTGTGGTTCATAGAAGCCCTGAACCAGAATAAAAAGGCAGTATCAAAAGAATACAAGAGGCAATAACAAAGTCATGGTTCAACTTCTGCCGATTACTGGCTTGGAGACCTTGGACAAGTAATCGTCTGTGCCTTGGTTTCCTTAACTCTGAAAGAGTTGCCTTGTAAGGTGGTTGGAGAGCTCCAATGAGATAATGCAGGAAACACCAATATGTAGTCCATTTTAAACGGACACTCAGCACATTGTATTTGTTAGTTCTATGACTGGTAAGACCCCAGATGGCTCTAGCCGTGGCAGCCCATGGCATGAGTGGGCTGGCCTCATGACCATTCCTTGTGCCCTCTCTCTCGAAGAGCTTCCACAGCTCTACCTGGACTTTGCCATTGCTTCGAGGTGAGAACTATGGGACTGGGTGGGGGCCTCCTGAGCACCTTGGGAAATGCATCTCCAGCCCCTCATGAATTCCTGAGTCTCACCACAAAATCGAGACACAATTAGATTCAGTCCTACTTCATGGTATGGGAAACAAGTTGTGGGAACCTCACATTCTAAGCCAAAAGTAAAGGCCTGTTAACCACAAGCACAGGTCTCCTTAGAAAGAGAGGGAGGCTGACACCTGAGCAT
The DNA here is from genome assembly GCF_014754425.2 of Oryx dammah. Lineage (NCBI taxonomy): Eukaryota > Metazoa > Chordata > Mammalia > Artiodactyla > Bovidae > Oryx > Oryx dammah. The sequence goes on along the minus strand of NW_024070211.1, from coordinate 114,690,552 downwards.
TAGAGCCGCCTGAGGAAATCTGGTCATGCTGGGTCAGTTAGTCCCACCCTGGTGCTTCTGCCACCAGCATCCACGTAGTCACTTCCACATCGTCAGAGCAAGAGGCCAGCCCCCTCTCCCAAGCAGCCTGTCACACACAACACAGATGCGGGAGTGGCAGGCTGGAGCAGCAGCTGCCACTGCCTCCCTTGGGGCCGCTGTAATGTCTCCCGGGGGGCCAGCCCAAGCTTGGATGAGCCTTGGGAAATTAGTGAGCAATTCTGACTGGTTTAATTTTTCTCTCCTAAGAACCTGAGAGACCATGTCCTCTTAATCATCTTTTGAGAAGGAAGATGAGAGAGGAGAGAGATGTTTAAGAAAACATGAGAGCAATTAATCTGTTCATTCATGTTCAGTAAATGTCTCTGTGCTTTAAGGACATCCTTTCATTCATTCTACAAATGTTTATGGGGGACCCACTCTGCATAGAGTGCGGGGAACAGCAGGGTGAATTAAGAACATTTTAAGAATTCTGCAAGCTGATGGGGAGGAGAACAGGCCAAGGGGACGGCGGCGGGGTCCTGAGCTTTAACTGTGTGCCTGGCCCTGGGCAAGTGCTTAATCCTCACATGAACCCCATGAGGTCTGTGTTCTTACTCCTATTCTACAGATAAGGACATGGAGGCTGAGAGAGATAAGGTGACTGACTTGGAGTTACCCTTTTGAGGGGTGGAAGGCCTCAGTGACTCTTCCACTCTGCCTTTGCAGGAACATGTGCACCCATCTATAGAGCAGTGAACAGGAATGTTAAGTCCCAGGGGAAGGTGCTCAGTGTAGCTCTGAAGGAGAGGCATTGTTTCTGACAGCCATGTGGGCCTGGAAACATAGTCTAAGAGAGGGCAGAGGCTGGAGAAGCCAGTGGAGAAAAGGTACTGAACAACACCATTAGGGAGGCTAGGCGAGGGGGTGGGCCCTTAGTGACTGTTTGCCCTGAGCATGGGCTATCGGAGTCTGCTATGGGGAAGCCAAAGAACTGAGCAGCCATCACCTCAGGTCAGTCCTTGTCTTGTACGTACCTGGCCAGTACCAGCTATCAAGCAAGATGGGATAAGCCAGGACAAAACTTGGAATAGGGCTGTTGTTGTTCAGTTGTTCAGTCATGTCCAACTCTTTACGACCGCGTGGACTGCAGCATGCCTGCCTTCCCTATCCTTCACCATCTCCCGGAACTTGCTCAAACTCCTGTGCATTGAGTCGGTGATGCCACCCAACCATCTCATTCTCTGTCATCCCCTCTCCTCTTGCCTTCAGTCTTTCCCAGCATCAGTCTTTTCTAATGAGTTGGCTCTTTGCATCAAGTGGCCAAAGTATCAGAACTTCAGCTTCATCAGTCCTTCCAATGAATATTCAGGGTTGATTTCCTTTAGGATTGACTGATTTGACCAGATAAATATGCAATAAGAGCTTGTCAATGTGTTATACTTGGTTTCAATTTTACCACCATTTTCTCCTTGCCCGTTCTCATTTACTAACTGCCACATGTGCATCACGTGCTTGGCCTTAGGTTCAGAACGGGTCTGAGAATACTCACACCTCTCTTCACCCAGCTCCTCTCCCTGGTCCCTGCCAGTTCATAGCAACCACCTCCTGCCGACATCACATGAGAAGATCAGGAAGGAACTGGCACATACAAAGAAGTAAGAAGGCTGCAGGCGCATTATGTGCCCTCACATGGCAGTGAGACGAGTCCCATTTGATGGGTGTAGTCACTGAGGCTCAGAGAGGCCAAGCTGGTGGAAATGGAGCATGCTCTCGCCACAGCTGGTGCCTTAGGGGCAAAGGAGGCAGTTGACAGGTTTGGGGGGACAAATAATAATTTATGATAAATTTAGTTGATTTAGGTTAATCAGTTAGTTAAACAACTTGTATTGCCTTAGTTCAAGCAGTATAGTAAAGGAGTAAATTATATTGGATGTTGCAGGTGGACAGTTCTGGATTCAAATCCTGACCCCATTTAGCTTTTCTCAGTCAATTCTCCTACCTCCTCTGAGCCTTTCTTTTTTCATTTATAAAATCAGAATTATAGTACCTACTCTATAGGGTCATCAAGGTGAACTAATACAATTTATGTTATCATAGGCAGCTCTCTCCTTGGCCAACAATGTCTCCTTCTCTGCCTATTTTCTTCTTCAGGAAATGCTTGCTTCCAGATTAACTGGTTTAGACACATGAATATTGGCTATTTGATCTGCTTATTCTGAGCATTATGTTATTTACTAGTGATTCCATGGTTATCCAAACACCTTGTTGCATGGCCAAGCACAAGGAAGCCAGAATAATGAGCATGGACGGCATGGTTCTCCTCCAAGAATGTCCTTTAAAGGCATAGTTGGCCTTTAAAGTTGCCTGGGTTTCATGACTCTAGAGCCCAAGGAAGTTTCACATGGCAGAGGTTGGCTGGTTGTTCACCAGCCTTTTCCCCTTTTCCTCTCAGCTAGACCGTATTTCCCAGTCCCCCTCATAGCTAGGTGGTTATGTGACTGAGTTCTGGCCAGTGGAACTGGATGGAAATGATGGGGATGTGGAACATCAGTGAGGAGCCTGGCCGCTAAGAATCTCCCACACATCCTCCTCTCTTCCTGAATCTGCTGCCAGATAGAGGATCCAGCGAAAGACCCCAAAGCTGTAGAGGATAGAAAGACACCAGATAGAAGGAACCTGAGTCCCTGAATGACAATACGGAGCTAACCATCCCACTCTGAAACCTGCATTGGTCCATGAGACAATTTCTTACTAGGCTAAGCCACTGAGATTGGCTTGGCGGGGCCAGGGGGAGAGGGAGGGGGTGTGCTACTTCTAATAGCTATTAGCCTGCCCTAAGTAATACAGCCTGCTTATGACTTGCTGCTGCTAAGTCACTTCAGTCGTGTCTGACTCTGTGCAACCCCATAGACGGCAGCCCACCAGGCTCCCCCATCCCTGGGATTCTCCAGGCAAGAACACTGGAGTGGGTTAGCAAGGTATTTCCAACCATCATTAATACTCTCTCTAAATAACCCTATAAATAAAGTATCCTGGGAGGGGTAATGTATTTCCTTACATCAGAATAAATTATTTATAAGCTTTGCCTGCCAGGCTCAAGCAGGGCCCTTTAGATATATGACATTGTTTTTGATAGCATGTGCAGCTGAGGTGTGGAGATGGCTGGTACAGTGGTTCTCAAAGCATCAGTTTCACTGGTAACTTATTAGAAATGCAAATTCTTGGGTGCTCAAATCTACTGGATCAGAAACTTTGGGAGATCAGCCATCTGTTCTCACAAGCCCTCCAGTGGTTCTGATGTACCAGGCAAGTTGTTGTTCAATCACTTAGTTGTGTCTGACTCTTTGCTACCCCATGGACTGCAGCACACTAGGCTTCCCTGTCCTTCACCATCTCCCAGAGCTTGCTCAGATTCATGTCCATTGAGTCGGTGATGCCATCCAACCATCTCATCCTCTGTCATCCCCTTCTCCTCCTGCCTTTAATCTTTCCCAGTATCAGGGTCTTTTCTGATAACCAGGCAAATATTTGAGAACAACTGAGGGAGGAGGACTGCTGGAGACCTGGAGCTCACATCTAGGGAGAACAGAGCAGAGTAGGATTCACAGCAACTGCTCTGGTGCTGACCAAAGAAAGGCACAGGGCGAAGGGCACAAGGAGAGAGGGAACAAAGATGAATACTTCGCAGTTTTCCTATGATTGTATCATTGACTGTGGCACAACGGTTAAGAATTTAGTTTGTCCCTCCATAGAGAATTAATTACTACACCCAAGTTCTTAATATTAGTTTGCATAACAAAATAACCACAGACTGCATGGTTTATATAACAAGTTTATCGTCTTGCAGTTCTGGAGAGGTTTCAGATCAAGGCGCAAGTTTGATCTTCTCTGAGGACTCTCCTTAGTTTATAGGTGGCTGCCCTGATGCAGTCTCTCTTCACAACGTTGCCCCCTGTGTATCCACAGCCTGGTGTCCCTTTCTGTGTCCTAATTTCTCCAGTGGTTCTGATGTACCCTAGCCCCATGGCCTCATTTTAACTTAATTACTTTTTTAAAAGCCCAGCTTCCAAATACAGTCACCTTTTGAGGGTCTGGGGGATTAGAGCTTCAACATAGGAATTTTGAGGGAGACACAATTCAGTCCATAATAGCCATGGAATCTGGAATATTACTATTTTCTTATTTTCCTATCCTTCTGAGAACTTCCTTGAATAATCCTGGAGCCAAAGATAATTATGTGCTAAATTTAACATCTTATTTGGAGTAAAAAGCTTGCTTCATTTTATTCTAACAATGAAGTTAGAACTGAGTTAATACTTTTGGCAATGAGTTGGCTAGTTGAAACTAGATCTGGATAAAAGTAATGCAAAAATTAATGGAGCCTGTTTTAAATAGAATTTCCTGTTCCTTTTGAGCAGCTGGAGGTTACTTTGTGAATGAATGTAGAGGGTTTGGCAAATAGGGACTGTAAAGCAACCTTATAATCTGGTGGAAACCTGCATTTTGTCCTGAGTTGATGACCAGTTAGTGCCATGGTCAATGGGAAAATACTTTCCTTAAAGTTTTGTTCTTTGGAAATAAGCAAGAAGATACTTCTGTTAGGATAGAAAAATGAGTTCCTCTAAGATGCTCAGTTTGGTGTGTTAGTGAGCTTTGGTATTAATCTTAAATAATGACTGAGTAATACAGCAAAAAAATAGAATGGGAGAAAAAATAGATGGACAACTCTTCTTAAGAACTCTCATTTGATGAGCATGTATTGCTGTTCCCAAGGGAAATATTCGGCATGTCAGAGGATGGCTTTATCTTTCATTCTATTCATGGAGTCTCCCCTTGCTTCTGCTCCCTCCCCTTCATATTAACCAGCAGGGATCACAGATTTGGTACCTCTGCTGCCAGGGTGAGCTTTGCCATAACAGCTGCAGGTAGTCTAAACTTGAAGCAATTTAGCTGCCTTTAAAATCCTACAGAATGAACTTTCTTATCATTTGTTAACTGCCAGGGCAAAGTTCACTGAAAAAACATTCTTACTGCTAGTCTGTGAAATGGTGGCTGTTGAAGTCCTATGCATACGGACATGTTAGCCTATGCTCAAAATATGCTTATGGGGCAAATTCTGATATGATTAATGTTGGCATCATTGAGCATACATTAGTGGAATTTGCATATATAAAATTTAAATAATGTTCAAGGACATTAAGTGATTTCAGACTTAATAGTGATAATCATAGCTAACACTTACTGAAGTATTACATGCCAGACACTCCTCTAAACATTCTATATAATTATTAATACTCACAACAGGTCTATATTTTCACACCCATTTTATAGATGAGAAAACCAAGGCACAGAAAAGTTCAGTAACTTGTCCAAGATTGCACAGCTAGTTCATTCAAAGATGGGCTATGAGCACAGACAGGCTGGCACCAGAGCCTGCCCTTCCACATCCTGGGTTACATGGCCACAGCTGTTAAGCAAACTAAGGCAGGAGAATGGTTTTGCTTTGTCAGGACAGGTGGTACATGAGTGAATGCAGGCTTCTCTCACAAGATAAGGCTTCATCAAAGTGATATTTATCTCAAAGTGTCATTCTAGGGAGTCTATAAAGAAAGTGTGAGTCTGTTGGACTGGGATCCTTGGTCCTTCCCCTCTGTCTTTTTAGAGAAACTCATATGCAGTTAAGCCTATGTGCAGTCAACAGGTGCCTATTGAGGGCTATGTAGAGGGCCTCTGAGAGCTGCCGCCTTGACCAGGACAGCTGCTGCTCTCCAGGAACACGGCAGAGTCCGGGAGAGCCCATACTCCAAGACATAAAGATGGCACAGTTTGACAGCACTGAGAAAAGAGGTCAGAGTCAAGAGCTAGGTGAGGGGACTGGGAAGGGTCTTCAGAGGAGAGACTGACTGAGCTGACCATAAAGGAGTGATAGTGCTTTATCGCTGAATAGGGTGAGGAGGGAGAGTGCCACGGCATAAGGGAAGGGGTGTGAGGTACTCCTCCCTGGTGCCCCCAGTGAGGGCCATGATGGGTGATGAGCCCCAAGCGTTGGGACCTAAACTTTATCCTGGCGGGATGCAGAGTCAGCTGAGGTTTGTAAAGAAGGTGGTGCCATCCACAAGGACATGTTTGCTTTTTTAGCAAATTAAGGATGGATTTGCCCAACTGGGATGTGGTTGACTCATGAAGGAGTATTTATGATTCTAGAAATAATGGAATGCTAAGGTGGAAGAAGTGACAGTCTTGGTAGGAAAGGCAAACACCTCTCTTACCTGTTTGCTAATGTTTGGAATAAATTGGAGACTTATTCCTTTGCTTAAACGCCATCTCCTATCACTTGTAAGATATTTCTGTAATTCACAAAATGTAGTCACACTGGCAAACATGAGCAGCTTTCCTGAGCGAAGGGTGTGGTGGAATGTGGAGAGAGGCAGGAAAGGAGAACATGGGAGAGCGGAACTGAGGGTTTGAGCACATGGAGTATATATATATATACATATCTGTTTGTATGTGTGTGTGTGTATCTATACATATGTATATAGAGCAGTAGTCCACAGTGCATTCAAGACTAGGGTACACTGCAAGGTAATGTAATACCTGGGTCAGTAGGAAATGATATGGAGATGTGAATTATTTTCAAATAATGTAAATCTTTAGCTCATTAGATACTTTACAACCACAAAGATTCATCTTAATTTTCAAGGGATATCAAAGCACTTCTTAGTAGCAGACAGCAGAATTCAATCCTGGCTAACTCAAGCAGAAAAGGAGTTCTGTTGAAGGATATTCAGTAGCACACTGAGTCTCTAGGAAGCCTTGGGAACAGGCATGGAGGCTCTGTCTATAGCCAGGAATAGTGACCGAAATCATGCAGCTGACTCATTTGAAAAGATCCTGATGCTGGGAAAGATTGAGGGCAGGAGGAGAAGGGGACGTCAGAGGATGAGATGGTTGGGTGGCATCACTGACTCAATGGACATGGGTTTGGGTAGACTCGGGAAGCTGGTGATGGATAAGGAGGCCTGGCGTTCTGCGGTTCATGGGGTCACAAAGAGTTGGACATGGCCGAGAGACTGAACCGAACTGAAGCCCTGCTAATGGTGATGCTCTTAAATATTTGAAAAGTAGAGCCTTTTAGTACTTCCTCCTCCACTAGCCAAAAAAAGCCAGTACAGTTACTTCCAAATTAAAAAAAAAAATTGATCAGTTTTAAAATAAGGTTTATACTTTATCTTTGGACTGAAGAATATGCCCCCTCCTCTGTCTCTGTCTTTTTTAAAGTGTTGTTTCTGCCACATACCCCAAACTTAATTAAAAATAACCCAAGTGCGTCTTTTAAAAATGTATGATTAGTTCTTAGAATGTGTCTTCTTACATGTATAAAAATGAAGCTGAAGTTATAGCAATGAATTTTGATGGGAATGCAGAGTGGCTCGGGCAGAGGAACATGTCACGTGACCATGATGACAGGCGTTCATTCATGATTTGATGACTTCTCCACCTAGAATCTGGCAGCCTGACAGCCCAGCACCTGCTTAACCCCAGCAGTGAGCAAGAAGTCCCTCAGCTGTAAATGAAGGGATGTGGGTACAAAGAGATGTTTTATCATTCAGTACGATTTTGGTCTCACTGTCCAAGTATGTAAAATTCAACCTAAAACCTTCAGGTTGATCATAAAAAAGACCTGAGGACCTCATCATTCTGCACAGAGCTTAAGGAGTTGCCTGGAGAAACAATTTATTTCCTGCAACTTCGCAGACATATAAAAATGAATAGGTTGTGAAGAACATTAACAATTTAGTGTTACAGCATCTCTAGACTTTTCAGCATACATGCTCACTTTAGGAGAATCTACCCTACAATATGAATGTATCAGTATATAAGGATATATTCACAAAGATATGTTTACTTCAGTACTATTTGCAGTGGGGAAAAAAAAACTCTGTCCATTAGTAGAGGAGCAGTTAGATAAATTCTGGTACATTCTTACTGTGATCTGTCTTGTGTATATTTAAAATAATGATTTAGATCTGTATTATTGACCTGGAAGGCTATCCCTGTATATTATTATATTTTAAAATCTATTGTCAAAAAAACTGCACAGAGTATAAATAAACCCATCTTTATATAAACATGTATGTGTACATTTATATTTTCTGGGGAGCATTGAGTAGTATGTGGAAGAATATAAGCCAAATTGTCCTTTTTCGAAGGGTTAGGGTCTGAGGGGTTGTTTAATGTTACAATAAACATGTATTAGTCATGTAGTTACAATATAGAGAAAGAAAATGTACTTAACCATTAGGATTTGGTGCGAATTCAATGACACAATATTTGTAAAATGCTTCTTATGATTCCTGGTCTCTAGTAAGCATCTGAGAAATGCTGGATGTTATTACTTGATTTATTTGACTGCAGCATACAGCAGTCTTGCCCTTGCCTTCCTCCACACTATTATCTATTGCAGTCTATGTTCTGGATGGTTTGTAGTCTCTGAGGACACCACTTGCTCTCTCTGTCACCCTTATGCCTGTGTGTGTACAGTCTCCAGTCTTAGAACCTTGTATTCCCCCTCTTTCACCTGAGTAGCTGATTTGCATCCTTTGAGTCTCAGTTTAAGTGACTTTTCTGACCTGCAAGTGAAGGTGAGAGATCTGTCTTCTGTGGGCTGTCTGTCCCACATCACAATACCATCACCCTGTTAGAATAGTCTGGCGGTGGGGCTGTGCATGTCCATCTTTGCATTCTCAGCACCCACCCCAGGGCCACAGAATGGGTACTTGGTAAACACTGATGGAGCAACTGGATGAAGATGACGGGCAGCAGCCACATGACCATACCAGGAGAGAAAGAGGTTTCCCAGGAAAAGCTCAGGGAGCCAGACAGGCACTCTGGCACTATGTTTGAGTTCTTGGTGCCTGTTTGGGTTATTCAAGTGCAGTGTTTTCATTTCTCAGGTTTTGCAAATTGAAAATGAACAAATTGAAAAAGATGTTGCTGCTTTTTAAATGATGAATTTGTTCAGATTATCATACAATGTCCCTTGAATTTCAAAGTTATTAACTTGCTGCTGCTGCTGCTGCTAAGTTGCTTCAGTCGTGTCCGACTCTGTGCCACCCCATAGATGGCAGCCCATCAGGCTCCCCCGTCCCTGGGATTCTCCAGGCAAGAACACTGGAGTGGGTTGCCATTTCCTTCTCCAATGCGTGAAAGCGGAAAGTGAAAGTGAAGTCTAGGATAGTTAATAACTACTCTTTGTTAACTTTCTGCTTGTATACAAAAACCTCAGTTTAACCAATGTCTGATCAAAGCAATTAAGAAAGTACATTGCAGAATGGAAACTCTGAGAAGAGCTCTGTGGATGGTGACTGTGGCTACCATGTAAAGTTGTATAATTCTTAAAAGACAGAGGATTAATTTCTTGGCCCTGTTAAAAAATCAGTTTTCCTTTTTTTAAACATGTATATTATTTACATTTATTAAATAATCATTTTGTTATCTTTGTTAGGTTATTACCATTGGAAAACATGTTAAAAGGTATCATTACATTATTCTAAATCTGATGGGTGAATTGATGATATTTATTATTTTAATAGAGATGCCTGCTAATTAAAATTTTTAATAGCTAGCAAAAAAATACCATTTTCAAAAAAGGTAAAATTATGACTCTCACACAGAAATCAATTGAATATATGTTCAAATTTTTCTTAATTTATTAATCAATGAGGGGACACAGACAGATGTTATAATTGATTTGAAAGAAAATCCAAAGAAACACAATTGCAGATGACCAATGCTGAGTGAAAAAATGGAGGCAAAACTGAGTTTTTCATGGGGAGATAATGATGATAAATTGAATATCTTCAGAATATGACAGAATTTGCGTGTCTACAGGCAAGAATTATTTTGCTAATACATTTTGGTTTAATTATGTTCCAAATATTGCATAGAATATACTTGTACTAAAAAAAGTTCATCTGAAAATACAGTTTAACTGGTGATCTTATTTTTGCTCCCTGACCCCCACTAAATCTGGCAACTGTATATGAGTTGACCATCATTATAACAGCTCATTTCTAAATCCACTAGATCAATTTGCCAAAAGGCAAATTGTTGTTTGCCAGCAAACCCACTCTCTGATCTATATTGTGCCATGTGACATTCTTGTTTACTCTTATCCAGGGTCAGGTCCTCTCTCCTTACTTATGTTCATTTGATTAGAAAGTACTGTGAATTTGACCTTTAAAATAGTCTCCAAACCGTGCTATTGTCTTCCACCTCTATTGCCTAAGCTTCAGATCAGGCTCTCATCCCTTCTGACCTAGAGATTTGCAAATTTCCTAAATTAATCTTTCAGTTTTTATTTTCTCCAGTCCCTCCCATGTGTTGTTGACAGGTTGTATTTTGGATTAAAATTTCCTCCCCTTACTTCCAACAGGAGATGGTTCAAACCCCTTAGCATGTCCTTTTGCAGTGTGACCATGTTCTACTTCGCTGACCACCATCTTCATCGCCCTACTCTGCTTCTACTCTAGATACAATAGTTGTTCACAGCTCTGAGTCTTTGCACATGCTATGCCTGTAATGCTGTCTCCTTCACTCTCATACTCCCAACTCCTGCTTTGAAAGCCTACTTAAATGTTACCTCCTTTATAAAGCATCCCTCCTTTATAAAGCATTCCTAAGATGTCCCCTCTCAACTCACTCAATCTTCTTTTCTTGTGCTTCCATTGTAACATATTAAACACACCAGTAATTGTACTGTTTCTAGTTTGCTCACTGGACTGAGCTTCTCAAGGACAAGGATTTACGTCTTATTCATTGTTTTAAATATACAGTACTAATCACGGTGCATGACACCTACTGTGCACACAATATCAGAATAAGAAGTAAATATCTGTGAATATCTCCTATGTCTCCATCAGTGAAGTTACCATGGGACACCTGAAGATGACGATGTTGCAGCAAATGAAGATAATAGAAAACTAATCAGTTAAAGATAGAATACATGCAGATGCCTGTTCTTCTGGTTCATTGGATTTCACACAAGATCGTGTTCACACATACAAGTGCATGTTTATTAAGCATTCGCATATAGGTACAGATGTCTAGCACAGAGAAGACAGCAGGGGCTAGCTGTCCTTTCTGTCCCTCCAAGTGTGAGAGGCACAGATGAAACTTATCATCATAACAAGATACATCTGATCACCCTCAACATAACAGTATACATTTCAGCTCTTCCAGAATACTTCTGAATACATCCAGCATTTATTCTTATGAACAGTTTTAATTGTGGAGTTCATTGTCTGGCCATGGCCTACATATGACTCCCCCTGTTTAGCCCCTAATAATATCTGAGAAGCCTGAAACTCCTTAAACAGGCAATACAGTGTTAAGGGCTTTTGCTTATTTCTTCCATCATGAATTTCTCATAGTAAAACTAAAAATTGTTCATCAGGATGGTACAGGTAAAAGAGAGAGAATGCAATGTTAAAAATGTAGTCCAGAGATTGCCTATATCAGAACCCTTTGGTATGCTTGTTAAAAAAGATTTCTGAGCCCAATCTTCATTATCAGATCAAAACTTGTTGTAGTGGGGTTCAGAAATCTGTATTTAAAAAAAAATCTCCTAGTATATTACTGTATGCAGTGAGGACTGAGAACTCTTGGAACAGATCCGCATAATAGGACATATTCCACATATAGGCAATTGAGGTGCTCATACATCCTGAGATGGGGGACAATAGCCCACTTGCAAAAGGCCAAACTTTTCAGACATTCAGTGTAACCACATCCTGGGAAATTGGTCTCATGGCTCTGCCACTGTCCAGACTATTCCCTGTGCTCAGTGAGTTTCAAAGCGGCAGCTTGCTAGCTGTTGAGTGGATCACTGGAGTTGGCAAAAGAAGCAGGTAGCTCTGTGTGTAGAGTTAAGGGTAGATATTTTTTCCAAGTGGACGAGACTTTAGGACAATGTGTAGGATATTGGAAAATGGGGCAAAGTGCATGTTTCTTAACTGGGGAAAAGTGCGCTGTGATATCTGATGTTGCTGAATTAAAGTTAAATGAGCAAGGTTTCATTCTCAGAGGCTGGCAGATTCTCCCTAGACACTCTGCTGGACACCAGATAAAACTCCCATTTTTATACTTGAGTATATTCAGTTTTTTAAAAGTCTTTTTGTTACTGTAATATAAACAATTAACTAAGCACTTATTACCTCCCCTTATAATTCAGATTTAGAAATGTTGGCACTTGGAGCATGACGTAAAGAAATGGGACAAAAGCACAGAAACTGATGCCTTCTCTTTGAGCTCCAAACTAAAACTTTCATCTGTAGCTTTGGTTCTTGTTTATCTGAATCTAAAATAGAAAAGATGACTAAGAGACTGTGCTGCTCTTCTCTCTTGTCCTGATGAGCTGCCCTTTGTGCCTCTTTTTCTCAGCTGGATCCAGTGGCCTGTATGAACACAGAACTCACTGAGAGCATCCAATCCCTCTGCTCAATCCTCCTCTTTCTGATGGATAACCTTAATTTAGTTGAAAACATTTCTCAGCCCTGGAACTCTCAGCATTTTGCATACTTTATGTCTTAAGAGGCTAAACCTTCCTTTGTGAGCAAACAGATGGCTTAAACACTTGTAGTGGATTCCTTATGGGTTCCTTGGAAAAGTACACCAAGTCTCTGGCGAGGCTTGGCTGTATTGTGATTGTGGTAGGGTAGTGCAAATATAGCAAAGATTCCTGTGGGTTTGAGGCTACTTCTTTCAATGCTTTTCAGCTTATTTAAGATGGGTGTTTTTATTGCCATTTTGCAGAAATATTCAGGCTTGTTGTTGTTCAGTCACTAAGTCGTGTCTGACTCTATGACCCCATGGACTGCAGCACACCAGGCTTCTCTGTCTTTCACCATCTCCCGGAACTTGCTCAGACTCCTGTTCATTGAGTTGGTGATGCCATCCAACCATCTTATCCTCTGTTTCCTCCTTCTCCTCCTGTCCTCAATCTTTCCCAGCATCAGGGTCTTTTCCAATGTGGCTCTTTGCATAGGTGCCCAAAGTATTGGGCATCAGTCCTTCCAATGTGTATTCAGAGTTGATGTCCTTTAGGACTGACTTGTTTGATCTCCATGCTGTCCAAGGGACTCTCAAGGGTCTTTTACAGCAGCAGTTTGAAGCATCAATTCTTGGGCTCTCAGCCTTCTTTATGGCCCAGCTCTCACTGTACATGACTACTAGAAAAATCATGGCTTTGACTATATGAACCTTTGTTGGCAAAGTGATGTGTCTGTTTTTTAATACACTATCTAGGTTTGTCATAACTTTTCTTCCATGGAGCTAGTGTCTTTTAATTTCATGGCTGCAGTCACCATCTGTGGATTTTGGAGCTTGAGAAAATAAAATCTGTCCCTGCTTCAACTTTTTCCCCTTCTATTTGCCATGAAGTGATGGGACTAGATGCCATGATCTTAGTCTTTTGAATATTGAATTTTAAATCAGCTTTTTTCATTCTCTGCTTTCACCTTCATCAGTAAGTTCTTCAGTTCCTCTTTATTTTCTGCCATTAGAGTGGTATCATCTGCATATCTGAGGTTGTTGATATTTCTCCCAGCAGTGTTGATTCCAGCTTGTGAGTTATCCAGCTGGGCACTTCACATGATGTACTCTGCATATAAGTTTACGGTGTATGAAAGAAACAGGAGCCTTCAGGGTGCTAGAGAGAAGAGCAGTAGGGAATCCAGAGAGAAGTTTAAGACAAAGGAAGTGGTGGAGGAACTAACAGGTAAATGCTGTAGAAGAGGGGATAAAAGAACCATGGTTGTGGCCATACATAATTACTACTGATTTAGTAAGAATCTGCTTTAGATTCATTTGCTAAAATCTATGAGTCTCTTTGGAGTGGTGGGGATATTTACCTTTGAAAAGTAAAAACTAGACTTTCTCGCCTGCAAATTCATCTAAAGAACATTTGAATGCTGAGCAAATTCCAAAAAACAACTTCTGAGCCCTGGCAGAGGATATCAGGCACCCAGAAAAGCAGCCCATTGTCTTCGAAAGGAGGTAGGACAAAATATAAGATAAAAAGACAAAAGAGTTAGGGACAGAGATCCGTCCGGGGAAGGGAGTTTTAAAAGAGGAGAAGTTTCCAAACACCAGGAAACCCTCTCACCGGTGGGTCTGTGGGGAGTTTTGGAATCTCGGAGGGCAACATAACCGGGAGGAAAAATAAATAAATTTTAAAAGCCCACAGATTACATGCCTAACGGCAACTCCCAGCAGAAAAGTACCCCAGACGCTCGCATCTGCCACCAGCAAGCAGGGGCTGAATGGGGAGGATTGGGCTGCATTGCTTAGGGTGAAGACTGGACCTGAATGCCTTGAGGTCAATCTGAGGGAGCTAATGTGAGATAGCAACCTAAACTGTGGGCTAGCCAGAGAGAGAGAGGGAAAAAAAAGAGAAAGAGAACTATCCCACAAAAAGCCCTAACCTAGGGCAGTGCCAGCCTGCTCACAGAACAAGGGACTGAGCGAATACCAGAGGAGAGCTAGCAGGCTGCGGACCGGCCCATCCCCCGCCAGAGGCAGTGGGCAGGCAGGCGCCAGCCAGAGCGGGAAAGGGGCAAACTCGGCCACAAAGACAGCATCCTCTACCAAACTGCGAACAGGCTTCCAGTTTCTAACCAAGACTTCCTGGGATTCTGTATGGTTGACATCTGCCTGGAGGGTTGCAGCCAAGAGATCAGCTCCCCAGAAGAGACACACGGCACACCGGAGATGGACGAGCCCTGGAAACTGAGCGGCTGGGATGGGGAGGTGATAAGAAGCACTGCATTTGGGGAGAGTGCACTCGCCAAACACCTGGTCGCCTGAGCTGCTCTGACCATGGAGGGGCACAAAACGCAGGCCCAACCTGTGCCTTTGTGGAGTAACCGAGACCCTGAACCTGAGTGGCTCAGACCTGGGAAGTGCATGCAACCCAGGGCCCGCTCCCTGCAGAGAAACCTGGAGCCTGAGCAATGTAGACTGGGAAAGCACACACGCCATGAGCCCACGAGCGGGGACAAACCCAGTGTGGCCGAGACACTGTGAGCACTCCCCACACACGCCAGTGCTATTTGTTTGTAGTGTTCCTCCCTCCCCACAGCACGACTGAACAAGTGAGCCTAAACAAGAGACCACCTTCGCCCCCTTGTGTCAGGGCAGAAATTAGACACTGAAGAGACCTGCAAACAGAAGAAGCCAAATAAACAGAAGGAACCGCTGTGGAAGTGACAGGTGCAACAGATTAAAATCCCTGTAGTTAACACCGACTACATTGGAAGGGGCCTATAGATCTTGAGAAGTATAAGCTGGAACAAGGAACTATCTGAAACTGAACTGACTCCACACTGCCCACAACAGCTCCAGAGATATTCCTAGATATATTTTTACTATTATTAAAAAAATTTTTTTAACTTTTTCTTTTTTTTTAAGTCCTCATTACTCCTTTAATTTTCATTTTTATAACCTACTATTACCTCACAAAAAAGACCCTATTTTTAAGGCAAACTTCATATATATTTCTTATACTTTTTGTGATTTTATTTTATTTTTTTAAATATTGTATTTTTGAGAATCTAACCTCTATTCTAGATTTTTGTCTTTGCCTTATGGTATTTGTTATCAATTTTGTACATTTAAGAATCCAATCTTCAGTACCCATTTTTACTTAGGAGTGTGATAACTGGCTTGATCACTCTCTGCCCCTTTTGACTATCCTTTTTCTCCCCAGGTCACCTCTATCTCCTCCCTCCCCCTTGTCTTCTCTACCCAACTCTGTTAATCTCTGTGTGTGTTCCAGACTGTGGAGAACACTTAGGGAACAGAGTACTGCCTAGATCTCTCTCTCTCCTTTTGATTCCCCCTTTTCTCCTCCTGCTCACCTCCATCTCCTTCCTCCCTCTTCTCTTCTCTGTGTAACTCCGTAAACCTCTCTGAGGGTTCCAGACTGTGGAGAGCACATAGGGAATTGTTTACTGGCTAGATTGCTCTCTCCTCTTTTGATTCCCTCTCTTCTCCTCCTGGTCACCTCTAACTCCCTCCTCCCTCTTCTCTTCTCCATGTAACTCTGTGAACCTCTCTGGGTGTCCCTCACTGTGGAGAATCTTTTCACCATTAACCTAAAAGTTTTATCATCAGTGCTGTATGGATGGAGAAGTCTTGAGGCCTCTGTAAGAATAAGACTGAAAACAAGAGGAGGAGGCTTAAGCCCAAAACCTGAGAATACCAGAGAACTCCTGACTCCATGGGACATTAATCGATAAGAGATCATCCAAAACCTTCCATACCTACACTGAAACCAAGCACCACCCAAGAGCCAGCAAGTTCCAGAGCAAGACATACCACACAAATTCTCCAGCAACACAGGAACATAGCCCTGAGCTTCAATATACAGGCTGCTCAAAGTCACACCAAACCCATAGACATCTCAAAACTCACTACTGGACACTTCATTGCACTCCAGAGAGAAGAAATCCAGCTCCACCCACCAGAACACCGACGCAAGCTTCCCTAACCAAGAAACCTTGACAAGCCACTCGCCCAACCCCACCCACAGGGAGGAACCTCCACAATAAAGAGGAACCACAAACAGTCAGAACACAGAAAGGCCACTCCAAACACAGCAATCTAAACAAGATGAAAAGGCAGAGAAATACTCAGCAGGTAAAGGAACATGATAAAAGCCCACCAAACCAAACAAAAGAGGAGGAGATGGGGAGTCTACCTGAAAAAGAATTCAGAATAATGATAGTAAAAATGATCCAAAATCTTGAAAACAAAATGGAGTTACAGATAAATAGCCTGGAGACAAGGATTGAGAAGATGCAAGAAAAGTTTAACAAGGACCTATAAGAACTAAAAAAAAGTCAATTATAATGAATAATGCAATAAATGAGATAAAAAACACTCTAGAGGGAACCAACAGTAAAATAACAGAGGCAGAAGATAGGATAAGAGAGGTAGAAGATAGAATGGTAGAAATAAATGAAGCAGAGAGGAAAAAAGAAAAAAGAATTAAAAGAAATGAGGACAACCTCAGGGACCTCTGGGACAATGTGAAATGCCCCCAACATTTGAATCATAGGAGTCCCAGAAGAAGACAAAAAGAAAGGCCATAAGAAAATGCTCAAGGAGATAATAGTTGAAAACTTCCCTAAACGGGGAAGGAAACAAGTCCAAGAAAACCAGAGAGTCCCAAACAGGACAAACCCAAGGCAAAACACTCCAAGACACATATTAATCAAATTAACAAAGATCAAATACAAAGAACAAATATTAAAAGCTGCAAGGGAAAAACAACAAATAACACACAAGGGGATTCCCATAAGGATAACAGCTGATCTTTCAGTAGAAACTCTGCAGGCCAGAAGGGAATGGCAGGACATACATAAAGTGATGAAAGAGAAAAACCTACAACCTGGATTACGGTACCCAGCAAGGATCTCATTCAAATATGAAGGAGAAGTAAAAAGCTTTACAACAAGCAAAAGCTGAAAGAATTCAGCACCACCAAACCAGCTCTTCAACAAATGCTAAAGGATCTTCTCCAGACAGAAACACAGAAAGGGTGTATAAACTTGAAGCCCAAACAACAAAGTAAATGGCAACAGGACCATTCAGTTCAGTTCAGTTCAGTTCAGTTGCTCAGTCGTCTCCGACTCTTTGCGACCCCATGAATTGCAGCATGCCAGGCCTACCTGTTCATCACCGTCTCCCGGAGTTCACTCAGACTCACGTCCATCAAGTCCGTGATGCCATCCAGCCATCTCATCCTCGGTCGTCCCCTTCTCCTCCTGCCCCCAATTCCTCCCAGCATCAGAGTCTTTTCCAATGAGTCAACCCTTCTCATGAGGTGGCCAAAGTACTGGAGTTTCAGCTTTAGCATCAGTCCTTCCAAAGCAATCCCAGGGCTGATCTCCTTCAGAATGGACTGGTTGGATCTCCTTGCAGTCAAAGGGACTCTCAAGAGTCTTCTCCAGAAGCATCAATTCTTCGGCACTCAGCCTTCTTCACAGTCCAACTCTCACATCCATACATGACCACAGGAAAAATCATAGCCTTGACTAGATGGACCTTTGTTGGCAAAGTAATGTCTCTGCTTTTGAATATGCTATCTAGGTTGGTCATAGCTTTCCTTCCAAGGAGTAAGTGTCTTTTAATTTCATGGCTGCAATCACCATCTGCAGTGATCTTGGAGCCCCCAAAAATAAAGTCAGCCACTGTTTCCTCTGTTTCCCCATCTATTTCCCATGAAGTGATGGGACCAGATGCCATGATCTTCGTTTTCTGAATGTTGAGCTTTAAGCCAACTTTTTCACTCTCCTCTTTCACTTTCATCAGAGGCTTTTTAGTTCCTCTTCACTTTCTGCCATAAGGGTGGTGTCATTTGCATATCTGAGGTTAATGATATTTCTCCCGGCAGTCTTGATTCCAGCTTGTGTTTCTTCCAGCCCAGTGTTTCTCATGATGTACTCTACATAGAAGTTAAATAAGCAGGGTGACAATATACAGCCTTGATGTACTCCTTTTCCTATTTGGAACCAGTCTGTTGTTCCATGTCCAGTTCTAACTGTCGCTTCCTGACCTGCATACAGATTTCTCAAGAGGCAGGTTAGGTGGTCTGGTATTCCCATCTCTTCCAGAATTTTCCACAGTTTATTACTTATCAATAATTACCTTAAATGTAAATGGGTTGAATGCCCCAACCAAAAGACAAAGACTGGCTGGATGGGTAAAAAAAACAAGACCCCTATATATACTGTCTACAAGAGACCCACCTCAAAACAAGGAACACAAACACACTGAAAGTGAAAGGCTGGAAAAAGATCCATGCAAATGGAGACCAAAAAAAAAAAAAAAAAAAAAAAGCAGGAGTAGCAATACTCATGTCAGATAAAATAGACTTTACAAAATAAAGGCTGTGAAAAGAGACAAAGAGGACACTACATAATGACCAAAGGATCAATCCAAGAAGAAGATATAACAATTATAAATATAAGTGCACCCAACATAGGAGCACTGCAATATATAAGACAAATGCTAACAAGAATGAAAGGGGAAATTAACAATAACACAATAATACTGGGAGACTTTAATACCTCACTCACACCTATCAATAGATCAACTAAACAGAAAATTAACAAGGAAACACAAACTTTAAATGACACCATGGACCAGTTAGACCTAATTGATATCTATAGGACATTTCACCCCAAAACAATAAATTTCACCTTTTTCTCAAGTGCACATGAAACCTTCTCTAGGATAGATCACATCCTGGGCCATAAATCTAGCCTTGGTAAATTCAAAAAATTTGAAATCATTCCAATCATCTTTCTTGACCACAATGCAGTAAGATTAGATGTCAAATACAGAAAAAAAAAAAAAAAAACTATTAAAAATTCCAACATATTGAGGCTAAACAACACCCTTCTGAATAACCAACAAATCATAGAAGAAATCAAAAAAGAAATCAAAATATGCATAGAAATGGATGAAAATGAAAACACAACAACCCAAAACCTATGGGACACTGTAAAAGCAGTGCTAAGGGGAAGGTTCATAGCAATACAGGCTTACCTCAAGAAATAAGAAAAAAGTCAAATAAATAACGTAACTCTACACCTAAAGCAAGGAGATCCAACCAGTCCATTCTAAAGAAGATCAGTCCTGGGTGTTCTTTGGAAGGAATGATGCTAAAGCTGAAACTCCAGTACCTTGGCCACCTCATGCAAAGAGTTGACTCATTGGAAAAGACTGTGATGCTGGGAGGGATTGGGGGCAGGAGGAGAAGGGGACGACAGAGGATGAGATGGCTGGATGGTATCACCGACTCGATGGACGTGAGTTTGAGTGAACTCCGGGAGTTGGTGATGGACAGGGAGGCCTGATGTGCTGCAATTCATGGGGTTGCCAAGAGTCGGACATGACTGAGGAACTGAACTGAACACCTAAAGCAACTAGAAACAGAAGAAATGAAGAATCACAGAGTTGGTAGAAGGAAAGAAATCTTTAAAAATTAGGGCAGAAATAAATGTAAAAGAAACAAAAGAGACCATAGCAAAAAATCAACAGAGCTAAAAGCTGGTTCTCTGAAAAGATAAATAAAATTGACAAACCATTAGCCAGACTCATCAAGAAACAAAGGAAGAAGAATCAAATCAACAAAATTAGAAATGAAATGGAAAAATCCCAACAGACAACACAGAAATACAAAGGATCACAAAAGACTACTCTCAGCAACAATATACCAATAAAATGGACAACTTGGAAGAAATGGACAAATTCTTAGAAAAGTATAACTTCCCAAAACTGAACCAGGAAGAAATAGAAAATCTTAACAGACCCATCACAAGCATGGAAATTGAAACTGTAATCAGAAATCTTCCAGCAAACAGAAACCCAGGACCAGACGGCTTCACAGCTGAATTCTACCAAAAATTTAGAGAAGAGCTAACACCTATCTTACTTAAACTCTTCCAGAAAATTGCAGAGGAAGGTAAACTTCCAAACTCATTCTATGAGGCCACCATCACCCTAATACCAAAACCTGACAAAGATGCCACAAAAAAAGAAAACTACAAGCCAATATCACTGATGAACATACATGCAAAAATCCTTAACAAAACTCTAGCAAACAGAATCCAACAACATATTGAAAAGATCATACATCATGACCAAGTGGGCTTTATCCCAGGAATGCAAGGATTCAATATTCACAAATCAATCAATGTGACACACCACATTAACAAATTGAAAGATAAAAGCCATATGATTATCTCAACAGATGCAGAGAAAGCCTTTGACAAAATTCAACATTCATTTATGATAAAAACCCTCCAGAAAATAGGAATAGAAGGAACATACCTCAACATAATAAAAAGCTATATATGACAAACCCACAGCAAACATTATCCTCAATGGTGAAAAATTGAAAGCATTTTCCCTAAAGTCAGGAACAAGGCAAGGGTGCCCACTCTCACCACTACTATTCAACATAGTTTTGGAAGTTTTGGCCACAGAAATCAGAGCAGAAAAAGAAATAAAAGGAATCCAGATTGGAAAAGAAGAAGTAAAACTCTCACTGTTTGCAGATGACATGATCCTCTACATAGAAAACCCTAAAGACTCCACCAGAAAATTACTAGAGCTAATCAATGAATATAGTAAAGTTGCAGGATATAAAATTAGCACACACAAATCCCTTGCATTCCTATATACTAATAATGAGAAAACAGAAAGAGAAATTAAGGAAACAATTCCATTGACCATTGCAACAAAAACAATAAAATACTTAGGAATATATCTACAGAATATATCTAAGAAACAAAGGACCTATATGTAGAAAACTATAAAACACAGATGAAAGAAATCAAAGAAGACACAAATAGATGAAGAAATATACCATGCTCATGGATCAGAAGAATCAATATAATGAAAATGAGTATACTACCCAAAGCAATCTATAGATTCAATGCAATCCCTATCAAGCTACCAGTGATATTTTTCACAGAGCTAGAACAGATAATTTCAGAATTTGTATGGAAATACAAAAACAAAAAACAAAAAACTTTGAATAGCCAAAGCAATCTTGAGAAAGAAGAATGGAACTGGAAGAATCAACCTGCCTGACTTCAGACTATACTACAAAGCTAAGTCATCAAGACAATATGGTACTGGCACAAAGACAGAAATATAGATCAATGGAACAAAATAGAAAGCCCAGAGATAAATCCACGCAGCTATGGACACCTTATCTTTGAAAAAGGAGGCAAGAATATACAATGGAGAAAAGACAATCTCTTAAGTGGTTCTGGGAAAACTGGTCAACCACTTGTAAAAGAATGAAACTAGAACACTTTCTAACGCCATACACAAAAATAAACTCAAAATGGATTAAAGATCTAAATGTAAGACCAGAAACTATAAAACTCCTAGAGGAAAACATAGGCAAAACACTCTCCGACATATATCACAGCAGGATCCTCTATGACCCACCTCCCATTGTAATGGAAATAAAAGCAAAAATAAACAAATGGGACCTAATTAAACTTAAAAGCTTTTGCACAATGAAAGAAACTATAACCAAAGTGAAAAGATAGCCTTCAGAATGGGAGAAAATAATAGCAAACGAAGCAACTGACAAAGAATTAATCTCAAAAATATACAAGCAACATCTGCGGCTCAGTTCCAGAAAAGTAAACGACCCAATCAAAAAATGGGCCAAAGAACTAAACAGATATTTCTCCAAAGAAGACATACAGATGTCTAACAAACACATGAAAAGATGCTCAACACCACTCATTATCAGAGAAATGCAAATCAAAACCACAATGAGGTACCATCTCATGATGGTCGGAGTGGCTGCTATCCAAAAATCTACAAACAATAAATGCTGGATAGGGTGTGGAGAAAAGGGAACCCTCTTACACTGTTGATGGGAATGAAAACTAGTACAGCCACTATGGATAATAGTGTGGAGATTCCTTAAAAATCTGGAAATAGAACTGCCATATGACCCAGCAATCCCACTGCTGGGCATACACACTGAGGAAACCAGAATTGAAAGAGATATGTGTAACCCAACGTTCATTGCAGCACTGTTTATAATAGCCAGGACATGGAATCAACCTAGATGTCCATCAGCAGATGAATGGAAAAGAAAGCTGTGGTACGTATACACAATGGAATATTACTCAGCCATTAAAAAGAATACATTTGAATCAGTTCTAATGAGGTGGATGAAACTGGAGCCTATTATACAGAGAGAAGTAAACCAGAAAGAAAAACACCAATACAGTATACTAATGCATATATATGAAATTTAGAATGATGGTAACGTTAACCCTATATGCGAGACAGCAAAAGAGACACGTATGTATAGAACAGACTTTTGGACTCTGTGGGATAAGGTGAGGGTGGGATGATCTGAGAGAATAGCATTGAAACATGTATATTACCATATGTGAAACAGATCACCAGTCCAGATTCAATGCATGAGACAGGGTGCTCAGGGCTGGTACACTGGGATGACTCAGAGGGATGGGATGGGGAGGGAGGTGGGAGGGGGGTTCAGGATGGAGAACACATGTAAACCCATGGCTGATTCATGTCAATGTATGGCAAAAACCACCACAATATTGTAAAGTAACTAGCCTCCAATTAAAATAAATATTTTTAAAAAGTAAAAACTAAAAAACTGAATTTTAGCATTGATTGTTGATTTTACTTTCCTTGGTAGCTAAGATGGTAAAGAATCTGCCTGCAATGCAGGGGACCTGGATTCTATCCCTGGGTTGGGAAGATCCCCTGGAGTAGGGCATGGCAACCCACTCCAGTATTTTTGCCTGGAGAATCCCCATAGACAGAGGAGCCTGGTGGGCTACAGTCTATGGGGTCGCAAAGAGTCAGACACGACTGAGAAACTAAGCACAGCAGAGCACAAGGAACTGGAAGATATTCAGTGGTATTCAAACAAAGAAACAAAAATTTGTGGAATTTTTGTCTTTACGTTAAACAGATTCCTATATGCAAAACTGATAAGTGTGGAGCCATTTGGATAAAGCTGAGAAGGTGTAGGGTCTTCCTGCCTGGCCTTGTCATCCCCTCCTGAGGTAACCCTTGCAGTATTCCCTCAGGCTTCTGGGACCCTCAGAAACACAGATTGTAAAAACTGACTTAGGATAAATAGACGGTGATTAAGCTTCAGGAGGCTTGTTTCTCATGTTTGCTGTACAATCCTGGCTTTATAACCTTGGGCAAGTCTGCACCTCAGCCCCTCACTCTGAAAGTGGAGATGATGATGTCCACTGGCCTGCCAGCCTCTCAAGGCTATTCCAAACCAGGAACCTGGAGATCCCATATAAATATCTAGCAGTTTTATTTTACAGTCATTTGTACTGGTACTCTCAATCTTTGAATATTTTATTCCTTTTGGAAAACTCCATACCTCATACATACTTTCTGATAGTCAAGAGTTTTGTACCTTGTATCCCGCTTTCCCAATTGGTTAGGATATTCCCAGCTCTCTTATTTTGCCATTAGCTATTTCAACTCTAAATTCTAATTAGTAAGAGTATAGGGGATCCCTGACCAACCCCAGGTTTGGTGATTTGCTTGGAGCACTTACACCCACTCATGGGATTTAACATAGGATTCATTACAGCAAAAGGAAACAAAGCAGAATCAGCTCTGGAAAAAAATACATGGGGCAAAGTCTGGAGAAATCCAGGTATGAGCTTTCAAGAGTTCTCTCCCTGTAGAGTCACACAGGCTGTGCCTAAATCATCCAAAGTCAAACGCATGATATGGTGTCCATCCATAGAAACTCTCTGCCCAAGGCTCCTATTGGGAAATGTTCATGTAAGCATTCTTTATCTAGCATGTATCAAGAGTCCAGACTGCCTGATGGAAAGCAGATGTTTGGCCTATACCACATTGCTTGCACAAATACTTTAGGAACAGCAAGCTAGTTTTATCAATTGGAGAATGGAGGGAAGTCACAGGTGTCAGCTAAGGACCAAAGTTGTAAATGGGCCTTTCTAAGGATAGCAGTTTCAGGCCTGCTATGTTAATTCATTTCTGATCAGTAAGCTTCAATCTTAAATCTTCTTCTTTTTTTTTTTTCCTGTTTACCTATCAAAACAATTTGGATGTAAAAATAACTCAGGAAAATTTGTAAGTGTTCTTTTCATGTTAATGATAGCATGCATTCTGAGATGAGAGTTCTCCCTCAAACTCACTGAACTCAAATAATTTACTCTGTTTTTATAAAAAGCTCATAGTTATATGAAATTAAAAGGTGCTTGCTCTTTGGAAGGACAGCTTTGACAAACCTAGACAGCATATTAAAAAGCAGAAACATCACTTTCCAACAAAGGTCTGCATAGTCAAATGTATGGTTTTTCCAGTAGTCATGTATGAATGTGAGAGTTGGGCCATAAAAAAGGCTGAGTGCTGAAGAATTGATGCTTTTGAATTGTGGTGTTGGAGAAGACTCTTGAGAGCCCCTTGGACTGCAAGGAGATCAAATCAAACAATCCTAGAGAAAATCAACACTGAATATTCATTGGAAGGACTGATGCCACAGCTGAAGCTCCAATACTTTGACTGCCTGATGTGAAGAACTGATTCATTGGAAAAGACTCTTATGCTGGGAAAGATTAAAGGCAAAAGGAAAAGGGGCACCAGAAGTTGAGATGGTTAGATAGCATCACCAATTCAACAGACATGAATTTGAGCAAAATCTGGGAGACTGGAGAACAGAGGATCCTGGTGTGCTGCAGACCATGGGGTTGCAGAGTCAGATATGACTTTAGCGACTGAACAACATAGTTGTATGAGTAAATGAAATGACAATAATGAAAACAAATTTTGAAATCTAAGATAATACAGTTAACCTTTAGAAATATGATTGTTTTTTGTTGTTTAGTCATTAAGTCATGTCCAACTCTCTTGTGACCCTATGGAGTATAGCCCACCAGCCTCTCCTGCCCATGAGATTTTCCAGGCAAGAATACTGGAGTGGGTTTCCATTTCCTTCTCCAGGGGATCTTCCTAACCCAGAGATCAAACCAACATCTCCTGCATTGGCAGGTGGATTCTTTACACCGAGTCACCAGGGAAGTCTAGAAATATGATAGCAAAACATTGTTTTATCTTTCAAGTGCAGTAATTTTCATTAAAATATTTAAATTTATTTCTGCAGCACATTTTTGTGTACAAGAAGATAGTGAAAATAACTGAAAGCTTACATATTAATTAAAAAGATGTTAAGATGCTGTAACAAGAGATCCAGTAAAAAGTTAGCTTACAAAACAAAGATGTTTATTTCTCACACATGTTAAAAATTCTAAGATGAGAGTTTGAAGTAGATGGAGCAGCTCTGACAAATTCATCAGGGACTCAGCTGGTGGCTGCCCTGCCACCTGCGTCACATGGTTCTCCACATGTTGTTTTCCAGGTTCTGGCTACTGCAGCCTCGAAGAAAAGGATAACAGCAGAAGTCCAGAGCCAGGAGTCTCCTCTCAAGCAAGTAAAGTGAAAGTTGCTCACATAAGTTCTGTCCATTGTTTATTGATGAGAAATTGGTCACATGGCCACATGTAGCTGCAAGAGAGGCTGAGAAAGGGTAATGTAGCTGCATGTCTAGGAAGAAGGGAAGGAAAACTTTTGGTGGTCTGCTAGCCATCTCCCCTACAGCTCATAAGAATTTTTCATTACAGGTGCAAACTACAATATTTAACAGTTTATTTAGAGACTTGTAACTTTCCAAATAATCACAGAGCAAATCACAAACTCTCTGGAATGATATCTAAGCTATCAGTTTAAAAAGTGCTATGTACTATGATAATCTGTAGCATAAGATTTCGAGATGTAAAGCTCATCCTGACACTTTCCCTAATTTCATAATATTTTATTATTCTTGATGGTTTTATCCCAATTTTAGTTGATATTTTTTTTCTCTTTAGTTTGTTCTCCTATGCAATAATGCTTCCTGCCCTAAACCAATCTTTAGCTAAAGGGCTTTCCTCTTGTTGAATGCCTTTTAACCTCTGTATTATAATTATGATTTCAAGGTTCAATTGTACTTCCTTAACGTAAATCTAGGGAAATTGAAAAATAAACCACTTCATTTCCAGTTTTGACATTTATACTACATCTGTTATCTTACTTATGGATATAACATAATATTCAACTCTTTAAGGGCATTATATTTATAATTGATCTGCTTATGTCCTCATTTCTGATATACAAATAGTAGCATTTGATTTGTTACATTTAAAAATGCATTCTAAAATTGTTTAGAAGATTCTTGTGTTGTTTTATTATATAATCTCCTATAATTTCTGCTGGAGAAGGAAATGACAATCCATTCCAGTATTCTTGCCTGGAAAATTCCTTGGACTGTGGGGCCTGGTGGGCTACAGTCCATGGGGTCACAAAGAGTCAGACATGACTGACACTCATGCATACTTTCTGCAGATTTATTTTATTTATTTATTTTTTTAATGGTAATTCTTTTTTTTTAATTTTTATTTTTACTTTATTTTACTTTACAATACTGTATTGGTTTTGCCATACATTGACATGAATCCACCATGGGTGTACATGAGTTCCCAATCATGAACCCCCCTCCCACCTCCCACTCCATATCATCTCTCTGGATCATCCCCATGCACCAGCTCCAAGCATCCTGTATCCTGTATTGAACATAGACTGGCGATTTGTTTCTTACATGACAGTATACATGTTTCAATGCCATTCTCCCAAATCATCCCACCCTCTCCCTCTCCCACAGAGTCCAAAAGTCCGCTCTACACATCTGTGTCTCTTTTGCTGTCTCGCATACAGGGTCATCATTACTATCTTTCTAAATTCCATATATATGTGTTAGTATACTGTATTGGTGTTTTTGCAGATTTATTTTAAAAGCTGGTGTGAATGAAAGGAAGTAGATGCTAGATATTGATGGCAATAATAAGGGTTCATTTATTTCTTTGGCTAGGAATGCATAAAAATTAGGTCGTTGACTTAGGCATTATTTTTTTCAGTTTTGCATTCTGACATTTTTTTCATACATAGACACATACATACACATGCAGACTGTACACATTTATACATAGTGTGTATGCATATGTATATATTTTCCACTTGAATTCTCCTTTGTTTAAATGTAAAATGTCTCTACTTGCAAAAAATTTCCCTGTTGCTAAAAGTGTGGTCCTTAATGTCCTGAGATGATCTCACTATGCAAATGATGAAGGATTCTATTTTGAGTTGTTACTTGGTGGTGGAGACAGCTCTGTACTGAGCTCTTCTCACTCTCTCCCGCCATCCCTGGTACAGTCAAGAATAGCCATTCACCACATGCCAGATATGATTTAGGCACAGAGCGTGTGGTCAGAGGACAGGATGTAATTAACCAATTCATATGGCTCAATCCCATGACCCAGGATTCATGCAGGATACTAAGCCAGACTGCTGTAGGCAATAAACCCTGAGTGGTTGGAATTTACAGAGTTCTAAATATATAATTCTTTGCTAATCTGCTATCTCATGGTAGTTTCACAAATGTTTAGGAAAATATAAAGTGAAAAGCATGACTAAATCTATAATATTTTTCTTACCTTTTTAATTTTTTGTTTTTATTTTCTCCTCACATCCTCCCTTCCTTTATTCCTTCCTTCCTTTCATTTTTAATTAAAACTCTGGGCTTCGCAGGTGGCTCAGCAATAAAGAATCCACCTGCCAATGCAGGAGATGCAGATTCAACACCTGGGTCAGGAAGATCCCCTGGAGAAGGAAATGCCAACCCACTCCAATATTCTTGCCTGGAGAAGTCCATGGATAGAGAAGTTTGGTGGGCTACAGTCCATGGGGTTGCATAATATTTTTCTTACCTTTTTAATTCTATGTTTTTGTTTTCTCCTCATGCCTTCCCTTTCTTTCTTCCTTCCTTCTTTCCTTTCCTCATTGCTTTCTTCTTTATTTCCTTCTTTCTTATTCACAGAAAGAGAAACCAAAGGGGCAGAGATATTCAAGTAAAATAGAATTCGGGTCTACTAGCTGCAAACCCAGAGTAATTGCTACCATATAAGAATACGTATGGAGACAGTGAAGGACAGTGTATGTATGCATATGTTGTGTTGTGTATTAGGTGGAGGGAGTGAAGCGGTTCACAAGTGTTTCTGCTTTAAGCTTTTCTCTGATTATCCAAACCTTTGTATTTTGGAAGGCACCCTAGGAACCATCTGGGTGAACTTCCCACCACTGCATAACCCCACTGCTTAATCTGGCTTCCTTTTGATCATTTCATGGATGAGATGCTCATATCTCACAAAGCAGGACATCTTGGTTTGGATCATTTGTGTGGTAAGAACATATATTGGGCTGCAGTTTGCTTTCCTGTAAATTCTATCCCCTATGGAAATACATGAACAAGTGTATTCTTTTCCTTGACAATCTCTAGTCTAGACATCTGAGAACACCTATCATGACTTCACCAGCTTTTCTACCCTCCAGGCAAGCATTTCTATTTCTTATGGCTTTGCCTCTCTACATTGATATTGCATTTTATCCTTCTCCTTCTTAAGATGGAAAGAGAACTGAGAACCCAACTCCCACCAAGAGAACAACGAGCAGTTACATTCCCTGAGCTGAAAGGCATGTGGAAATAGAGAATCAGAGCATCTCTGGGGGCAGATGCTGACAGTGCTGACAATGCTATCCTGACTCTGCCCCAAGATAAGTTACTTGCCCCTTGTCTACCTCAGCTTTTTCACCTTTAAAATAATGAACCAGGAATCAATGAAATAATGCTTTGAGCAGTTTGGAACAGTGCCTGACATATAAGTATATGTGTGAGTTGTTGTTATCACACGACAGTCACTTCACAGTACATTCAGCACTTTGAGTCAACCAAAGACCATGGGCATTTATGTACAAACCACTAAAACTCAGTATCCCTCTGTCTTGTATATCCATGTATGTGCAGTTTGCACTTGCATGTTTGAACTTAAATGAAGGCTCTATCCCTGCCACCGTTCATCTGGGCTTATCCCAGTGGGTCCTCTGGCCTGTTCTGTGTTTTGAGTCTTGAGGGTGCAAATCCAACATGGCCATTCTCCCTCCCCATCTCCTTCTGTTCTCTGTGGGTTTGATAATCTCACATTGGGAAAAAAAAATTTAAGAAGCCAAGGAAGACTGAAACAATTATAGAGCATCTTATCAGCCTATGCTGATTTATCTAGTCTTTGATAGTACAAGCTATTTAATTTCATGTTTGTCTGAAGTCAAGATCTCCACTTTGCAAGGGTTCTGTGTTGACTTACCACCAAGTATCCATATAGTCATACAAGGAAAGGAGCTTAGTTTGGCATGACTTATTTATAAAACAAAGTTTTGGTTTGCTTGTTTCTCAATTCTCTTCAGTTCAGTCCAGTTCAGTCGCTCAGTTGTGTCCAACTCTTTGCGACCCCATGAATCGCAGCACGCCAGGCCTCCCTGTCCATCACCAACTCCCAGAGTTTACTCAGACTCACATCCATCGAGTCGGTGATGCCATCCAGCCATCTCATCCTCTATTGTCCCCTTCTCCTCCTGCCCCCAATCCCTCCCAGCATCAGAGTCTTTTCCAATGAGTCAACTCTTCACATGAGATGGCCAAAGTACTGGAGTTTCAGCTTTAGCATCATTCCTTCCAAAGAATTCCTCCCAGGACTGATCTTTAGAATGGACTGGTTGGATCTCCTTGGAGTCCAAGGGACTCTCGAGAGTCTTCTCCAACACCACAGTTCAAAAGCATCAGTTCTTCAGCGCTCAGCTTTCTTCACAGTCCAACTCTCACATCCATACATGACCGCTGGAAAAGCCATAGCCTTGACCAGACAAAGGAACGTCTTTGTTGGCAAAGGAACGTCTCTGCTTTCGAATATGCTATCTAGGTTGGTCATAACTTTCCTTCCAAGGAGTAAGCGTCTTTTAATTTCATGGCTGCAGTCACCATCTGCAGTGATTTTGGAGCCCCCAAAAATAAAGTCTGACACCATTTCCACTGTTTCCCCATCTATTTCCCATGAAGTGATGGGACCAGATGCCATGATCTTCATTTTCTGAATGTTGAGCTTTAAGCCAACTTTTTCACTCTCCTCTTTCACTTTCATCAAGAGGCTTTTTAGTTCCTCTTCGCTTTGTGCCATAAGGGTGGTGTCATCTACATATCTGAGGTTATTGATATTTCTCCTGGCAATCTTGATTCCAGCTTGTTTTTCTTCCAGCCCAGCATTTCTCATGATGTACTCTGCATATAAGTTAAATAAGCAGGGTGACAATATACAACCTTGATGTACTCCTTTTCCTATTAGCTATTAATAAATCACATTAAATATATGTGGTACTGGCTATCATATACCATCATAATCTTGCTTATGGACTTGGCCAGAACCTGTGATTATACTATTGAGGACCAAATGAAGTATGCATTTCTGGTTAAGCAGAAACTATTACTATTGACCCAACCTTGGGTTTTATTTTATAAACCGTGAAAACACTTTTATTCCTCAAGTCTTCCAGTGCTTCACAGAAAACAATTTACTGTCTTCATAAATAAGCAACCCCCAAGAAACAAAGAAAAGAAAACAAATGGAAGAGCATGACCAGAGACTCCTAGTTATTTCTCTGGGATAATCCAGGAGGTTGAGTAACAGAATCAGTAAAAATCAGATTTCCTCTCTCCTTGTCCAGTATTTTTTTTCTTAAGAGCAACCATGCATTCCATGGGCCCTTATGTCTCTCCCGGGAGCACCTTATCAGGTAAGATTTTAACTAGAGGTTTACATGAGGCTTCATATGTTTGAACAATCTATAAATCTTTTGAGGTTGGTCCATCATTAATTTGCAGTAATTGTTTTGACATTGTTGATCTCTCAAAACATAAAAAGTGTTCCCTACCAATAAAGAGGCTGTGATTTCATTAAGGATCTGTTACATTTCAAGGGGGAATACAATATTTTATGAAAAACAAAAGGAACCTTGTCATATTCTATTAAAGCAATCTCCTAACCCCCACTGAAATTGCCTGAGGACTTACACAGTTCCTAATTACACACAGTCTACCTTGGATTTCCATGTAATTTAAATGAATGGGTCTTGTACTGAACGTCTCATTTCTAAATTACTCAATGTCTCTTATTTAAATTGCTCAAACTCAGTATTTTGACCTCTTTCCTCAAAGAGTCACCTAAGAGAATAGAAGTTTCTGGAAAAAGGGAATCTGTCTCTCAGAAAGTTATCAAATTACTCATTTTTTCTTTTTTTTTTTTTTTAGATTTGACTAGTTCACATTTCTTTACTAAAATACTATAGAAGTTTGCCCTGAAAGGAGAGATCTAAATGGGTAGTTTGAGTGAAAGGGTTTTATTTCCCTAAACAGTTCCCAGAGAGACTAGAAATGCTTATTACTACTACCTGAAAGTCTGATCTGTAGGGCTTGCCTAGTGCTATCTACATATGAGGGAAGTAAACTGCCAGATTGTAAACACAGCTTGAGTTGCCTCCTTTTTGACGTTTGAACTAAACTTAGGTCCTCTTGGGATCTGAATTTAGTTTTGACAAAATACAGCTTTCAGTTTCAACAAGGGATAAAGGGATAATGGCCCCTTCTTAAACTAATTGTCCTTATAGTGGTCATTTGATGAGCTTTAAGGTATAGATATGAGAAAAAATTCAAAATCAGCGGGAAGTTTTGAGTCCTTAGTTGGCATGAAGTGAGCTTCACATGCTTGGAAAATATTTTCAGAGCTCAGTTGACTGGGGTATGAGGAAGCATAGGGTGGGAGGAAAGAGGTAGGGAGTGGTGATTATTTCCTGGCTGTCCCAAATGCTGGGTCAAAAAAAAAAAGGAAAATCAAGCTTTTGGTCAACTTAGAAAAAAAAAAAATCCCTTTCCATGTCACACTTTCACTGTTACTGGGCTGCTGATTCTATTTGGCCAACCTGTCTTTATATTACCATGTCTGTTCACTGTCAGAGTGATTCTCATTGAAATGCACAAATAAAGGTGAATAAAAATTGTTTTATAAAGTTTTATGTATGAGCATGGAGGAGTGGTAAATAATAATATAACAAATATAATAATAAAATGTAATGATAATAACTGATACTTATTGAGGACTCATCCT
This sequence comes from Oryx dammah, assembly GCF_014754425.2. Classification (NCBI taxonomy): domain Eukaryota; kingdom Metazoa; phylum Chordata; class Mammalia; order Artiodactyla; family Bovidae; genus Oryx; species Oryx dammah. Next base: position 114,657,817 of record NW_024070211.1, on the reverse strand, counting down.
GTGCCTGACAAGATTTTCATATGTTCCGATTAATTTTCTTACAACAGTCCTTGAAGTAGGCACTATTATTATCCTCACATTTAAGATGAGGAAACTGAGGCACAAGCAGATAAGTAAAAATCCAGTTGCCTCAGCTTTTAGGCTAATATTACTTATACACTGAACTCTTTCTATATGTAAGCTTAGATTTTTAGCAACGACTGTGGCCAGTGACTGCTCAGTCACTCAGTCATGTCTGACTCTTTTGTGACCAGGACTGTAGCCCACCAGGCTCCTCTGTCCATGGGATTTTCCAAGCAAGAATTCTGGAGTGGATTGCCATACTTTGCTCTTTCTAAATGTAAGCTTAGATTTTTAGCAACGACTGTGGCCAGTAACTCAGAAGAAAGGCATCACCTGCCTTCCAGATGGACTAGACGAGTATGTTCTGCTGTGTTGTCTTGGTGGTGCCATGTCAATTCCCAGTGATAATAATTAACAGTAATGTTTGGGGTAGTGTTATCATTGTGAGGAGCTGAGATAAAAAGCAAAAACTTCTAGAATGGGCATCTGAGACTTGGAACTGGGATTTGGGGCACTGGTTGATTCATTCAGCAAATATTCACTGAGCATATGCCGTGCGCCTGGCACATCATTCTCAGCTGTGGGGCACCATGATGAACCCAACAGAGAAGGCCCTTCCTCTTATGGAGATGACATGGCCTCACAGGCAAAGCTACTTTTCACTCACACCGTCTGGATTTTCAGTGGTCCACAATTCCCTGCTTTAGAAGATATTCCCTCTATGTTTAAGCTACTTTTCTGGAACCTTCTCCCTATAAACGTTTCTTTTCTGAGGCACAGATAGGTATTATACACAGTCCGTCTATATGATCAGGGGAAGGAAAAGCTCCTGCCGGTTATTTAAAATCTGCACAAAAGATATACAAGCGTGACTTACATAGTCGTGGGCTCCACTCCAAGAATGTGGTGATCGTGTCCACAACTACCAAACTGCATTAAAACCCACATTAAAACAGTAATAACAGAGAAAAAAAGAAAAAAGTCCTAGAGACAGAGCGGAAAGAGTTCTTGAATTAAATCACTTTTATCTGGGCTCATTCGCTTAAGGATGCAATCAACTCACTATTTCAGCAGCTTGGGACCTTAGAAATGCATTTCAAGATTAATTATAAAATGAATTCTTTAAAATGGAAAAATATACTACTTTGCTATTACTTTTAACAACAGATTCTAGTTAAAGAAGCCTTGAAGCAGTTTAGTGGCTTGACTGCCACCTACTGTTCATTTTTTGCCAAAACTTGCATGTAGCTTGGGCAGGAGGTAAGAAAAATGCCTTGGGCAAATCATTTTTTTGAAAAAGTATTTTAACATATGTGCTGTAATATAATTATTTTTAAAATTTAGAAAATTGAGAAAATGTGATTAATTTAATTTCAAATTACTGTATTTGTCTTAGTAGTTTATGGCAGTCACATTGGTTAAAAATGAAAATTCTACAGTGTTCTAAAAATGTATAGATATAGATATATGTGTGTATATATATGTTCAGGGTATTTCATTAGTCCTGACAAAACATTATACTTGAAATTAATAAAGTATGCCACAAACATGAATGTGTCAACATGAAAATATCTCAAGAAGCTGGCATCTGATCTTTAAAACAGAAAAGAGATCTCTATCACCATACTTTTATGCTTACTTGGCTTGTGCATACTTCGAAAATATAAGCACTTCTTCTGTCTAAATAAGGAGATCAAGTGCTGTACATCACCAGGTATTTCTGAGTGATCCAGGCTTTTGATAGAAGTCTGTTCAGTTGACACAGCCGTCCTGAGATTCTGTTAACTGCTTAGCACTCAGGAGGCAGGATGGGTTAATGCTTTTTCTCTCTCTTGTCTGAATGACTCATTTTAAAGTAATAACTCATTTTCTGGGTACAACAATCCTGTTTACTACTGAAATATAGAATCTTGGTGGAAACTTTGTAAACAGGTGATCCTAAGACACAATCTATGTGAGTTGTTTTATTTTTTGATTGTACCTTTTCAAGTTTTTGCACTGAATTATTTATGGAAAGAAAAACTGTGAACTGTTTATGTGTTTTTTTACTGATGTCTTACATATATGTATATGCATTCATATTTTCAAATATGTTTGTAGATTGTTTCATTTGCACTTAAATCTAGTTATATTTATTTTATGTTTTTAAACAGTAAGGCCTAGTACAGTTTGGCCCTATTAAAATGTGCTTCCTGCTAAAGCTATGTGGCAGTTTTCAGTATAAAATGGTGTCAGTAAATTCTAATATTCTAGAAATTTTTTCAGCTAATGTTTCTTTACTTCACCAAGGACAGTTATATCAAGTAGTGCTAATTTCATTTGTTAACACAATATTGGTGAAAGAACATAAATATCGTATCTTATTTTTCGCCATAACAGTATTTCTTCTGATGTATGAAACAGCCATCTTATGTTAAAAAGATCGCTGTGAGCTCTGTGATGAGCCCTCTCCATACAGTTTTACCGCTAAATGCACATAGTTTGAAAATTTGTCTTTAATGGTGCCAATAATATAGATATAAAACAAAAGCTTTTTTGTGACTTTATTTATAGTGACACTGATAGAATTTATTAAAATGATATTAAACAACATGAGTAAATTTGATCCAATGTTAGTTTTACAGATTTCCCCCCCAAATGTTTCCATCCAGTAACAATGACACTAATCCAAAGCCAAAGAGAAATAGTTCTACCTAAAATATTGGCAAAGAAGCTGAAGCAAATAAAACTAAGCTGACCTTTTAATAAATGTCTGTTTATTGATTTAAATTCACTTTTTTTTTTCCTTTTTCTGAGCAATGCTGACGAGGCCTGTTAGAATACAAGCATGTATAATAACTTGGACACAACCATTTTTTATTTCTTTTGTGTGCCATTACTGAAAGATTGAAGCCAGCTTCACCAAAGTGTAGTGATGCAAAAATAATAGTAACCCTGTCTGGCTGTGCTAGAGCAGAGGCAAACAAGAGCTTCATATTGAAGTCTTCGAGGTAGCTGACATGACGCACCTAGTCAGACGTAAATAATGACAGACGGAAACTATCATGAGGTCTGTGAAGCATCAACATACTGCTATCATTTTCCCTCTAACCTTGCCTTGCTAGCAGCGCTCAGCCTTACAGCCTGAGAGATCATTTAAAAAGCAAATCCTAATGACTCTGCCCACTGTAACAACAGTCAGTGAGATTGGCATCAATTTAGCTCCGTTAGAAACTCGGGATAGCAGCTATTGTCAACTTGTGACACCCGAAACTCCACTTGTTCTCCACACACCAACCCCCAGTGCTACCCCTTCCCCACGGCTATTTCCACTCCTGACAAAAAAGATTTTCTTCTCTGGTAGGAAAATTATTCATCCCAGTTATTTGCATGGCACTCTGCATATAATCCTTTAAACTGCACCTATTTTCCTGGATTAGCTCATTTGTTACAAAAAGCTTTAAGCTCCCCCCATTTTCCATGTGACACATATTATTTTGTGTATATTATGTATGCACAGGGTAAGAGTGGGTAAATAACATTCCAGTGTCCCTGTAGCTTAAGACTAACATGGTTATGGTTCAGATAAACACGTCTGTACATGGCTGCCATAATCAAGTGGAATGGCAGAACAATTTTGCAGATGCAGTCCTAGGAAGGTAAAAAAAAAAAAAAGCTGTCTTGTCCTGATTCAATAGAATCTATTCACCAAGAAACCTGTGATAAAGCGGTCACACGTTTTATTTGTTAAGATAGTGATGACTTTGCAAGCCGGTGGGAACTGAAACTGATGTACAATAGGATAATAGCATGATCACTTTGCAAATCAGCATGTGGCTTTGCTTGGGTGCTGGCGGCAGAAGGGCACGGGGTTCTGAGAGAGCTAGCTGGCAACCTGAAAAGGCAAGATCAAACTGTCTGGCTGTGAGTGTAAATGTTCGAGGATAAATTGCCATGAATCTCCTTCTGTTTGTCTTAAAACACATTGCATATATGGGTTTTTGCTGTTTTATAAGAGGCTTGGAGGTGGATGTAGGGACCTGAGTGGGTGATGGTAGTGGGGTTAGGTAGCAGAAAAGAATGGGGGAGGCTCACAATAGCCTGTCTTAATGGAGAGCTATTGATCTCATTTCAGAACACTTTAATCTCCAGCTAAACATCTTACTTACCTTGTGTAAAAGAGATGCCAACTTGAAATAAATAATAAACACACAATATTTTAAGGACTTTTGAATTTTGCATGGTAATAAATATTAATGCAGCTTGTGACTCCCAAAGAAAATAGAAGGCACTTAATTCTGTTGTTGATATCAGGTACTGTGCAGGTTGATTTCCCGAGGTGAAAGTGAAAAATGCACTATTTGGACTTAAATTTAGATTTAATAAATAACTAATTTAGGATCTTGTTCTATATGCAAGGATATAATCATAAGGCATTCGGTTTTAAAAGGTTTCATTTATTCTTGTGAGCTTAATTATTGCAAGGAAACTGTGAGCAATTTGTTTTTTACCAGTGTCTGATTTCTGAGAATGGTTATTAAATATTAAATGGATGCATAATTCAGGCAATTAAGAAAGTAATCACACAAAGTAATGTAATGGAAGTTAATTATTACTGCATAAGCAAATAGTTCATTAATGCTAGTAGTTGCTATAGCTGCATTCTTAATACATGCAGAACTGAAGCATGAATCCTCTGTGTATTCAAGGAGCTAGTAGGAAGTGTGATGGTACAGAGAGAGCACCACTAATGAAAAACAGAAGCAAATAAGGCCATATTGACCCCTGACTTGTCTAAATAAGGTGGGATCATCATTACTTAAGAGAGTTTTATTGAAACCACGACTGCACTAGCTGCTTATAATTTTTTGGTTTGTAATACAAACCATGTTTTAAATCAAGGAGAAATCAAAAGGAAATCAGCTTGTTAAAACAAAAAATCACCCACTGTACTTCCCCTGTTGTTATTTTAAAATCATCTCTTTTGTTAAATAGCTGAAGTTATTATCTGTAACTTGAAAAGATACCATAGATTATTATTTTTCATAAAAACATTATAGCTGGTAACAGACCTTATTTGTCCTGCACCTTAAGCCCAAGTGAAAATTCTGACATTTCTTTGCTAACACTGTCTCCCTAAAGCATTATGCTTTATAAAGCCTATTTTATATGAATTCAGCACCTAGGAGGTCTAGTGCTCTCCAGACCTTGGACTGTAGCTAGGCACCAAAGTGGTTGAGGCAGGCCAGACCAGGCCAGGCAGAAAGAGAGGAGAGCAAATAATGGCAAGGATTTAGACTTGAGCCCCCAGGACCAAGCCAGGCCTGCCTCCAGAGGGGACCAACTCCTTAATGGGTTTACTTTTTAACAACCCAGAACCGCCCAAGCCTCACTGCCTTCCATAGCAACAGCACTGCCTTCCCCATCTCATCATAGAATTTCACAGAGAGAAGCAATTCTGTTAGGCCAGGTGCTGTTCCCACCTCCCTGATGTAGGCATCAACCCACCATAATCCTGACATCATTTGCTTGCTACTTACATTGCCTTACCAAGCTCTCCCCACCAGCTCCCAGGCTGGAGGCTGTGTTAGTTGGGCACAGTGAAAGTTAAGAGACATTGGTCTTGTCAAGGTTGTGCTTCCAGTCATTCAAGGATGGTCTTCCCTCTGTTCCTAGTGCTTGGCTCACCACTGGGGGAACCAGTAGAGACCTACAAGACAGATTCCAGCTCTGCTCCAGGAAAGCAGCTTACAGTATTCTTAGAACAGTGTGGTTCTTTTAACCTTTGAGGAGTTAAACAAAGTTTTGGGACCCTGTAATGCAATTGGCCATTTACACAAAAATTTGCGTTTGATTTTAGAAAGTTCATGGTCTCCTTAATCCTGTTCATGGATCTCAGCTTTAAGACCCTCTACTTTGGAGGAGACCTGTGTCTTCAAACAGATAGTGAACATTTAGGAGAAAATCTGTTTGGGTTTTTGGCATATAGACTATAAACATAGCAGAGGAGCTAGTGGGCTTTGAGGTGTAGTTTGGGGAAGGCTTTATGGAGCAAATGAGCCTTGAACTTGATGTTGAAGGACTGCTGATATTTTGAAGTCAAAGGCACAGCATTTTTGTATAGAACAGCATAAGCAAAGAAAGGTAAGATGCCATTTGTTTATTCATTACCATTTTCATTCATTTAGTAAATATAGAACTCCTACTGAATTAGATAATCAGGGGAAATAAAGGTAAGAAATGGTTTCCTGACCTCAAAGAATTTACAGTGTAGAAGATGCAATATGGCAACCAAATAAGTTTTTATAATAAAAAGAAAATGTAATTGCTCTGAGTGAATTCAGCTAGGGGGTTTCAAAATGATTAATGTAAGAAACTTGTTTTGGCATTGTTGCAAGGAAACTGCAGTTAAATGGGTGGGTATAAAGCACTGTCAAGACTTCACCTTTGGTTTGGATGTCATACCTCAGAAAGAGGAAGGAAACAGTCTGGGCAAATCCAGGAAAGTGGAGAAACATGCTGTGTGTTTGGAGAACATGTTTAGCTTAGATAAAGCATAGGTTATGAGTTGAGAGAGCTTCAAAAGGTGAAAGGGAACAGGCCATGGATGCTCTTAACTGGTGGGTAAGAAAGTTTGAGAATCACAAATGGTGAATCACAAATTTTCCTTAATGTGTTTTAGGAAGGTACATCTGGTTAAAGTTTTCAGGAAATGTTGGCATGGAGTAGCCCTAGCTGCAGGGAGACTTCACAGGCTGCAGCTGAAACATAGGAGGGAGCCACTGAGTAGCTGTTGGTGGTATATGTCTTAGGGAATTAATCTGGTATACTGTGGATAGTGGAGGGGGAGGCATGGGAATTTCCAATTCCTATATACCTGCCGGGGCCAGAGAAGGGACACGACTCCTGGGTCACCTTCAAAAGACGACGTCATTTTTACTTACCAGGAAGGAAGCAGGTGTGTCATCCTGACAGTGGACTTCTATGGTGTTTCTGCCACTCTTTAGTGTTCTGGCTTCAGAACATTGGAAGTGTGTGCCAGCTGCATCACTTGTCCCCTCCTTCCCCACCTACCACCTCCTCCCCACTTGTTTTACTATCTCCTCACTCAGAGCAGTGCTTGCCGCATGACGCTGGTGTATAAGTTCAGATCATTTTCATAAATCTTTGACCTTTAAACCAAATGATTACTCTGCCAGGGATCAAGAGGTTCTTTAACGAAGCCTTGGAGCTTTCAGAATACGGGCTTCACCTTCTCTCGGATTTAGAAACCAGTTTCTCTTTCAGCTGGAGAAGGCAATGGCACCCCACTCCAGTATTCTTGCCTGGAAAATCCCATGGATAGAGGAGCCTGGTAGGCTGCAGTCCACAGGGTCGCTAAGAGTTGGACATGACTGAGCGACGACTTCCCTTTCACTTTTCACTTTCATGCATTGGAGAGGGAAATGGCAACCCACTCCAGTGTTCTTGCCTGGAGAATCCCAGGGATGGGGGAGCCTGGTGGGCTTCTGTCTATGGGGTCGCACAGAGTTGGACATGACTGAAGCGACTTAGCAGTTAGCAGTTCTCTTTCAGTAAGTGGCATCTCTTATATTACCTCATTTGACCTCTATAAATGCAAGAAGTAAATTGGGAATATATTATTTCTATTTTATAGATGAAATAAAGAGATAAATGCCTAGCGTAAGACAGCATAGTGAAAGATGATCCCAAGATGAAAACTTTCCACCTCAACATGGTTCAAGACAGCCCTGAGTGAAAGGTAGCAGGGGCTTCTATTTGTTTCTACTCTGATCCATAGAATTTCTTCCAGACTCCTCAGTTCATCCTAACATTTATAGGCTAAACTCAGGTCAGATGAATTCTACCTGTGCTGTAGGAATTACTTAATTTCTCATTCAGCAGTAGATCCTTTCTTTATTCTTACAGAGATTTCTATCATGGCAAGCTTATATGCCAACTAGCATTCTCTACTGAGGTACTTTTCTCACTTTAGGACAAATGTCATTTCTGCAGTTTCTCTACTTGGGAACAAGTCTCTCATTCCCTCCCAAGTCACCAGTAACTTTAAATGTCAGAATTTATCTCAGCATTACCAAGTGGCCCCTTTGGTTGCTCATCAGCATAGCATCTGGGTTCCATTTAAATATCAAGGCCAGTTGTTTATTAAATTATCTCTAGAAGTTTCCAGAGAGTCCCAAAGGACTTCCAAAATTTAGCTGCTTCTTCCTCACCATTCAGGTGAAAGTGGTTAAATTATAGAACTTTTCTTCTAAGTTTGACATTGTCACATCAGATGCCCCAAAACTACTTTAATACATGCTGAATTAGCTGCTAACCAGTTTCTTTCACTTCACGTTTTGAAATCTTTAAACCCATGGATGGAGGAGCTTTGTGGGCTGCAGTCCATGGGGTCGCTGAGTCGGACATGACTGAGCGACTTCCCTTTCACTCTTCACTTTCATGCATTGGAGAAGGAAATGGCAACCCACTCCAGTGTTCTTGCCTGGAGAATCCCAGGGATGGGGGATCCTGGTGGGCTGCCGTCTATGGGGTTGTACAGAGTTGGACACGACTGAAGTGACTTAGCAGCAGCAGCAGCAGCAAGCCCTGGGAAAGCAAGCAGCCACAGCCTGAAGGCTGAAGGTGTTTGTCTTGGAAGCTCAGCTGTCGTAATGGCCTTTACAACGTGTCTTTAGGACTCTACCCCATTCTCTTTTGGCAGTTTTCATTGTGACGGGGTGGGGTAGTGGTGAAGGGGGACGGTCAAATGGGAAATCCCCACTTTATATGAACACAGGGCTGGCCTGCACTACTCTCTTTACACAGGTCTAAACTGCCACAGATGGGTTCCCACAGTGGAGCTCTCCTGTTAAACTCTATGCATCACCATTGGGGGAGAAAAACATGCCTTCTGGGGTCTAATGACTAATTCCCTACATCATGTCTACTGTATCCCAGGATGCTAACTTCAGCACACCTGCTTCTACCGCTGGTAAGGGAATGAGAGCCCTTGTCAGTTACTGGTCACTGACAACATTTATAGTATTCTTCAACTGAATGTCAGTGCATAGCCAGCGTGAATGTTCTCCAGGAGGGGGTGAGTTCTGTCACGCTGGGAGCCCGAGTTTTATGGGTAGTTGGTTGGGGAAGTAGTTCAAAACCCTTTATAAATGAGGTGGATGTGTTTGGAAAGGTTCTAGGTATCCCGTGATACTCTGTTAAATTTTGTTTCTAATTACGTCATCAAGAGGTAATTATTGCACTCTGAGGCCAGAAATTCTGAAATTGTAACCATCCAGGAAATTTAGGCCATAAAAAAGGTATGCATTGGCCTGGGTAACTGAGATGGCTGAGGGAACATGTGGGATGGCAAGGGACAGGGAACTTAGAAACTCAGTTCTGTTGAGTTCAGTTAGTGCCTAAGTCCATTTATAGTTGTCTGTGCTGTGGAGTCTGAATGAGGCTGAGTTAGGGACACACTTCTCAATTTTAGAGAATCCAAAATTACCTAATTCATTCAGGAAGGTATCTAGAATAACTATCTTATTTTTCTTCTTTAAATCAGTCCACTTTTGGAGCAGGTTCTCAGAAAGTAGAGCTGATATTCAGTTTAAAGTGAGAAAGGAAATGTAAACTTCCTTTGTGTAGCATTTCAAGAAAATATAGATTTTTGGGGGGGTACTAAGTAGCCAAAGATAAATGCAACACAATGAGACACAAGTATGCCTGGATTCTCTTCAGCAGAACTCTCTGACTTGGTCTCCTAATACCATCGCTCTCTCCCTTTGAATTTCTGCCACGAGGAAACTAGAGTGAAGAGTTTCCTGCCTTCAGTCCTGAGAGGTATGTGAGTGGAGTGGTTAAGAATGGACTCTAGATCAGAATCCCTTGTTTGCTTCCTAGTTCCTCCAAGGCAACCTTGTGTATTACTTAGGGTAGCAGCAGTTGCTATAACAAATAAATCCCATGTTGTCAGTACTTTGACACAATAGAAGCTTATTTCTCGTTCATGTAACCATCTAGTGCTGTGTTCCTGGTGAGCAATCTTCCATGCTGTGATTCAGAGATGAGGCTCTTTCATCTTGTGGTTCTTGCATCTCTCAAAACCTCAGTATCTTCTGTATCCAACCAGCCAATAAGTAGGAAATGTGGAGAAGGCACAGCCTGTAATTGACAGAGCTGAAAGAGACACACATCCCTTCCACAGCTTCCTACTGGTAAAAATTCGTCACATGGTGCCACCAAGATGCAAGGGAGGCTGAGAAACGTAGTCCATGGCTGTGCAGGTTGATTCTTTCGAAGGGGGAGCATAAATGTTGGTGAAAGTTAGCTATTCTTGTCACACTTAAGCCAGATAGTTCAACACTCTGTACCTCAGTTCAGTTTCCTCATCTATAATGCAGAGACCATAGCAGTACCTACTTTATAGAGTTGATGTATGAATTAAATTAGATAACATATATAAAATGGTACACAGGAAGTACTTCATAAAAGTTGGTAATTATTTCAACAGTTGTTATTGCTGTTAATTTTTCCTTGAGTCACTTCATTACCATTCAAAGACTCTCATAATTAATATCTCACATTTCTCTAATTAAAATAGCTAGCCAAACAGGATATGATAAGGCTCGTGGCTATTTCATGAACAAAGAGAATCTATTTAATGGCGTATAAAACTAAGCAGTGTGAGAGTTAGACAGTCCTTGAAGGATATGAAGCCTTATGATAAAAATCACTGCCCCTGTTCCCCTCCTGCTGTATGTTCTACACACGAAAGGAAAAAAAAAAGTTAGAATTTCTCAGAGGGGATGACAGAACGGTTCATCATTTCATTGAGTACATGTTATTTTTCAGTATTTATTTCCACACTATTCTCATTAGAAATGATAGGAAGCCTTTTCTTTGAATTTATATTACTTAAATATAAATATATATACTTAAATATGTGTACTTAAAAGACTCAAAAAGGGCATTTTCAACCTCTGGTATGATCCATTTCTATTTTGACAAATCTTCATGAAGAGCAACCAATATAGTAAAGTCAGTTTTCCTAGCTACTAAATTCCTCTTTCAGAGTGCAGAAAAATCTGTAGTCACCAGCAAGAATCCTGGGAAAGTAAAAAGAAATGAATGAAGATAATCTAGACACAGATTTATACACAGAATGGGGAAGGCATGCTGTGGATTAGACTGTTATACTTTCTGAAGGGCTACTTACTTTTATTCAGTGTCATAAACCAAGCCAGGTCAAATCACAGCACACTTGACCCAACCTGGCCTGGCAGTGGTTGGAAAGTTGAAAGCCAGAGATGTATAGCAGAGTTTTTAATCAAATGGACTCTGTTAACAGAATACTTGGGTTGGAATCTTGGCTTCACTCTTAACTATACCTGCACAACTTTGGGCACATTACTTAACCTTTCTCAATCTTGGTTTTCTTGTCTCTAATTTAGGATAAAAATAATGCCTACCTTATGTGTTTGAGATAATTTCTGTGATATCCTCGGTACAATACTTGCTGCATAATAACCACAAGTACCTATGTGCTCTGTCTTAAGAGCTTTCCTTGCAATTTACTCACTTAATTCTCATAATAAACCTATGGGAAAGATACTACAAGCAGTCTCATTTTACAAATGAGGAAACAGAGGGACAGAAATAAACAGAAGAATTGAGTAGTCTCCCCAGAGATCACACAGCTGCTTAAACTGTAAAGTCACACTTCAAACTCACGCCTAGAGTCCAGAGTCCATGTTCCTTTCCTCTGTGTTATGCTGCCTCTTCATAAGAGCTCAGAAATGTCATTCAGTTCTTATATTTTTATCAAAATGTAGAGGTTAAGAATTCAATTCAGGAATGTTTGATAACATAGATTTTAAATTGGGAATATTAGGGGATAAGAGCCTGGAAAGCTTTTGCTCATCAATACTTACTGAGTTAGTAAATGAGCAAATAAATGAACGAGTAAATTAATGTGTGGATGAAACAAGTGTTGTGTGATCTGAAGCTGAGGTGTCTCAGAACCTAACTCTGGAAATTAGCATCAACTGGAAGACATGGACCTTGTATCACCATGACGTCGCAGTAAGCAACAATGACAGTTCTGAGGCACTGGTTGTATTTCAGTCAGGGAACCTCCCTGTTGAGTCTCAGACTTCAAATGGAAGAAGGCTGCCACCTTTGAGAAGCACTCAGTGTGATGATCCTGTGTCAGGAATGTGTGTGCAGAGATGGTTTCCCTGAATGCAGTGGTGGCCCATGTGAAATACATTTTTATCTGACTTTCTAAAGCCACATTTGGTGTTCCATTAGCAGTGTCTAGCAGGCCCAAGTGTCCTCTGCATTATACTAATTGTTTAAGCATGGCAGGTTATTACTTCGGTCAGAGGGGTAACATAGATCACGGTGGGGAAAGTAGGGCACAAACATAATTGTCTAGTTTTGAGAGGCAATTACAAATAGATGAGAAGCTACAAAAATATTACGCATAGGATGACTTCTCAGTAGGACTAAAAAGGTGGCTGGAGCCTGTGCAGCCAAGAGCAGGAGTGGTTCAAAGCTGACAAGTCTACAGCGATGATTTAAAAATAGCAATGGTAATTCTGCAGCAAAACAGAACAATGAAATCAAGAGTCAGGGTGCTCAAAAAAGACATTGCCCCAACACAATGCTCTTTCATTGGGTAAGCTATTTTCATAGCAAACCCAAATTTCAAAATGTCAGCCTGATAAATAGGGAAGATCTGAAAGGATAAAGTCAAGGTGTTTTGTTTAGTAAAAAGACACTTACTCTTGTTTCTAACAGTCTCTTAGAGCTTTAAGGAAAGAGGGTGTTGCACTTTGGAAAGAGATGTAGTTAAATCTGTTTGGATGCTATTTTAATATATACAGACATTAAGTAGGTTTGGATCATATTATGAGGTTCAGTTTTTCTCTGTAATAGAATGATTATTGGTTAGAATTCAATAACCATGAGGAACTATAAAATTTAAAATATACTGTCTTACTCTAATTTCCATTTTCTTCTGAATGAAAGTGTTATCTTTGTATAGAAAGACTAGGTGAGGTCTACCAGCATTTGGTCTGATAGACTATTTACCAACCTGGCAGGGGGGCTCTGAGTCCTAGTTTTGAGAGCCCTCTCCCCTTATTGACTGGTAGACCTAGGGCCATATTCAGCATCTCTAAGTTTCCCTTTTCTCTTTTCTGAAATGAAAGTATAATAGTCTCTATTACATAGGATAATTTTGAGGCCTAAGTTAATGAGTGCAAAGCACTTAGTGTGAGCTAAATAAATAGTAATGGCCATTATGATTATTTTACTGCTGCTGCCTGTCATCTTGGGCAAGCTGTGTGATACTTGGCAAGTCTCCTAATCTCTTTGACTCTTGAATCTTTCCAGGGATTGAGCTAGGTAGCTTTGAGGTCCCTTGAAGTTATATATGTGTCACTTAAAGCAGAGGTCTAAACAAGGTTTTCTGAGAACAGTGTGCCTCTTAAGAATCAGGCATTTTCATTCGAATTGCTCCTCCTGCTAGGAGGAGGTCCTCTTTAAACAAAGTCCATGTATGATATTAGGAATGAGCTCATAACTGATTTCAAGAATCAGACAACTGGACACAGCTGGCAAAGGCATCTTGACTTTATAATACCAGTTCTGTCTTGGAGGTATGTTCTCATTTACTAATCATTTAAAACTAAAAGAAAGATGTCTCAGGTACTCTCTTGTTCTGCTTTAAATCCCCAGCTGAAAACACATCTAGAATTAACTAGGACCCAGAGAAGAGCAGAGCGCAGTCCTGTCTCTGTCTCCTCAGCATTGTTATTTGCTCTGTGATGGGAGAGAAAGCCATCCATAAAGTTCCAAGTGAATTAGAAAGTGGCGCAGCTGCAAGAGTCCAGGGCCGATTTCAGACTATATTTTGACATCGATTATGCCTGCCTTTGCTATTGAGTGTCATTCCAGTCAATGGGATGACAACAGGGAGTTAAAGGGAGCGCAGAAAGAAAATAGCACAGAGAAAGACAAAGAAAGTAGTAAACTGCTTGAGAAAAGCTAGGCTCGTTTGATGCATTTGGGTTGAAGGGCCAGGGTAGAACCCCTATCAGGTAGAGTAACAGGAGGAGTGCCAGACCGTTCTCCCCACCCAATCCTGCAGTTGTCACAGAACACCTTACATCTGTTTCCTATTTTCCGTCTTCTCATCCTCATTTATGTTGAAATAAGGTTAATTATATTTGGAAATTGTTTTAAGGATCTTGAAAAAACTTCATGAAGTTGTAGAAGACAGAATTAAGCATTTATTCATGATAAAAATCATGTTGGATTTTTATACTAAATATTTTACAATACATTGTAATGTATTTTACTTCTCTGGGCCCTTAAAATATGATAGTGTTATCTCTTTTAGTTGATTGCATTAGGCTGTATTAACAGAAACCTCAACTCAAAAATGCCTTTAACAACAAGAAAATACATTCTTCTGGGTCAGAGCTAGGGATGATTTCAGGGTTGGTTGATTCAGTAGCTCAACATTGTCATCAAGACCTGCAATTATTTCTATCAAATGCTGTCATTGGTGTTACCTATATCCTCAAGCTGCTAAGAAGAAGACTACAGTAGTTCTAGGCAAAACTCAAATATTTCCAGAGGAAAATGGAAGGTCATTTCTCCCCCGTGACTCTCTGTCTTAGGAGTGTGAAATTTTTTTCCCCAAAAGCCCTCCTGCAGACTTCCCTTCATACCTCATAGGGTAGAATTACATTGCATGCACTTCTTGAACTGATCATTGACAAGAGGAATACGATTACTTTTACACCAATCAGGTCTGTTTCTGGAACTGGGGTCAGGGTGCACTGAGTCACATGGCTGTGTAGATGGAGAATACCAGGACAGAATGAGGTATATGTTTAAAAAGAAGGGGAGAACAGACGGTAACTCATAGTGTCCACTATACCATATAGATAGATAGAAAAAATATATATAGTTGCAGATACAGAAACACATAGGTTAAGGGATTGCCTAAGAAGCGGCAGAGTCATGGTGGATAAAAGCTGTGTTATGAAGGGTGTGTAGAACATTCACAGAACAGAGAATGTTCTGGCTAGAAGAGACTCTGAAAGTGAAAGTGAATTCGCTCAGTTGTGTCTGACTCTGAGCCTGGTAGGCTCCTCAGTCCATGGGATTTTCCAGGCAGGATTACTGGAGTGGTTTGCCCTTTCCTTCTCCATGGGATCTTCCTGGCCCAGGGATTGAAGCCGGGTCTCCCGCGTTGTAGGCAGACACTTTACTGCCTGAGCTACCAGGCAAGCCCAGACTATAAAGGTCATCAAATCCTTGCTCTCTCCTAGTACTTTGAGAGCATGGGCCTTGGTGTCACTATCTTAGCCAAAAGTACTTACTAATGCATACCTCTGAATGGAACTTACCTCCAAAATCTGTTGATCTTTCCTTTGAAGGGCAAGATCCTGTGTGAGTCCCACAAAAATTCTGCATTGTAGAAGAGTGGGCCAGGAGACTCCCAGTCACTGAAGTCCCTCCTGCTCCTGAGGACAAAAAATGTGGGAGGGCAGGGAAAGAAAGGAGCTTGTTTCTAGCTCAGTGTCTCCCGTGAGAACTGGAGCTGGGAATGAACAGCCCCTCCTTACCCTGAGCAGCTTTGCATCCACCCATCTCCACCTTCAGAGGCCTCGGTGGCCTTTGTCTATCTTCTAATTCCCATAGTCTTTTCTTTTACTACCCCATGTTCTGCTTCTTTTTCTTCTTATTAAGTCCAGGCATTTATTTCTATCTGATTTTACCTTGATAAACCTAGAGTAGGAGCTGAGAACTGTTTTCAGGTTTCACAAGTAGCAGGGGGTCAAAAACAGCGGCATTGCCCGTACTAGCCTCAGGGTGAAACATCTTCACATCTTCAAGACAAGCAAACCTCCCTCCTGCAAAAATTGACTGACCGCACGGAGCATAATCTTAGCGTGTTAATATGCTAGCTGAGTCTTTGTCTCTTTGCTGAACCTTATCAAATATTCCTAAAATTGTCTACCTTTTCGCATAATTGTAGAACATCTTAATGCTTAAAGAGCCACTTTCCCCCACCTTATCAAAGACATTTTTATCTAAACTTGGCAGGGGCAGGGGTGAGTGTGCTCCTTATCATTGGGCCTGCCGAACACTGTCAAGGCTGTTGACCACATCGTCCCTGGTTGGGCCACCAGTCAGCTATCCCTTTGTCCTTGGATCTCTTGTTTCCATGGTTCAAATTCTGGGTGAAGGTGTCTGTCTGGCTGATCCTGGGTCAAATGTCCTTGCTCTGGGTGTGCTTGTGTGGTGGAATGAAGGGATGAGGAGGGTGAGGAAGGAGGGCATTCCTTCTTAAGTTTTTTTATTGGGGATATACCCTGTCTCCCACCAAGGCTAATTCAGTGCACACTTTAGATGTTGGGGGTTCAAATGTCAAGCAGCCAACAAAGACCAGAGTCTATGTTATAGGGGTATGAATTGCATGGGTTTCTAGAGTAGAGAAGCTCAGACCCAATCAGAACAGAATGATCAAATTAAAGAAAACCTATTAGTTAGAGCAAATAGAATAATCAAATTGTTATCAGTCCTCCTGAATTGGTCCCCAACAAGGGTCCTTCTGCCTGGTGTGAAGAAGTGAAGTGAAGTCACTCAGTCGTGTCCGACTCTTTGCCACCTCATAGACTGCAGCCTGCCAGGCTCCCCCATCCCTGGGATTCTCCAGGCAAGAACACTGGAGTGGGTTGCCATTTCCTTCTCCAATGCATGAAAGTGAAAAGTGAAAGTGAAGTTGCTCAGTCGTGTCCGACTCTTAGCGACCCCATGGACTGCAGCCTACCAGGTTCCTCTGTCCATGGGATTTTCCAGGCAAGAGTACCGGAGTGGGGTGCCATTGCCTTCTCCAGCAGCCCCCGGGAAAGCACAGTTATTACTCAGATTCTATTTTTATTCCCTGGGAATTGTGGGTTTTGCTGGTGACAAAATGTTGTTTAAAACAACAATGGCAGTGGTTCCCAAACTTTGGGGTGTTGCACAATTGAAGAGAAGTTAGTAAAAATACCCCATTTCTAAACCTCGCCACAAACCTGTTGAATGAGACTCTCCTGGGGACCAGGAATCAGCAATATTCATAAACTCCCTGGATAATTATGATGTATTTGGTCTGAGAGCTCCTCTAAGAAATACTGCTATGTGTGGCCTGAGAGAAGTGATCAGCAAAACAACAAAAATAGCTAAATTTAAGTATGTAGAGCTTTTTATGTCAAGCACTGACCTGATTATCTGACTTCAACCTCACAGTAACTCTACCGGGTGTGTGTGTGTGAGTGTGTGTGTGTGTGTGCGTGTGTGTGTTAGTCACTCAGTCCTGTCCTGCTCTTTGCGATCCCATGGACTCACCAGGGAAGCCCAACTCTAGCAGATTATTGTAATAACTGTTTCACAGGTAAGCAGACAGATGTTTAGTAACTTGCTTAAGGTCATAAAACTGCTACGAGGTTTGCAGCCATGGGTAATACTGAGGTTTGTGTATCCCAAGAATTAGTCCCATGGAAAATACAGAGAGAGAAAGATGATTATCACATCCAAAGAGAACAAGAAGCTTAAGGATGGAAACACTAATATAAGCAGAATGGCTGATATGGTCTACCTTTTTCCCTTTTAATGTTCTAAAATTTGGTTCAGTTATCTAGAAACCAGAAAAGAGAGAGGGGGAGAATAAATTTGCTATGAAGTTGGCTAAAATTATATTGTCTTGATTTTCTTATGTTTATGAAGATAAACAACAACAATGGAGATAAAAATTAGCTAAGATTCTAGAATCCATCCCAGGTTCAACTAAGAGCAATCCTCAGACAGCCAAATTTATTCTCCTTGCTTTTAACTGAACACAGTCAAATGATAAAATGACAACCATAGAGAATTTTGGTTCTCCAAACTACCTCCTAGGGTGTGTTCTCAGATCACATTGAACCCAATATCCTGTATGTTCTTTCTTTGTGTCCAAAATCCTGCCTTGATGAGACCTGCCATTTGGAAAGATGGCCCCATGTCCCCATAACCTCAAGTCGTATAACAAATGTGTGTGCACTATGCTGAACTCGTTAAGGAAGGAAGATAGCTTAAACACAGAGGCTTAATTTTAGTATATCAGAGAATTAACCAAAAAATCCCATTTGCTGAAAATACAGTACTTTCCCCACCCTTCCTAAATATGGTAATTTCTGCATTTGTGTGGGAGGGAGGTGCTGGGGAGGGGTGGGAGTGTTGGGGTCAGGGGGAGACTTAGTAGGGATAGGGAGAGTTTGGCATGCACTTTTTTTTTTTTTTTAAAGGAGTAACCAAGTGTTCTGTATTTAACAAAAGATATGTTACCTTAATGAGTTTGGATTAAACATAACAAAAATAGGAGAATTTCAGAAAAAAAAAGAGTGGCTTCCTGCCAATCTGAATGGTGGGTCCCACTGGGAGGCAGAGAGATGCACAAAAGTCTTTTTGTACTCATGATCCTTTGATCCTTTATTTTTATAGTAGATAAGACAGTAATTTTCTACTGACCCACAGAAAGATTCCTAAGAGAAGCCCAGAAACTACCCTGGATTACCGTGAATTTAGAAAGCTGGTAGAAAGCATGTATAAAGGTAATTTCTTTCGCCTTATTTTATATATCACTTTCTTTTTAAAGAAAACACTGAAAAAAAACACATATTTTCTTTTTTATTATATAGCCTTATGAAATGTGAAAAAGAAACATTGTGAATATTGTTTAATAGATGGAGAAACAGACCAATCTACCTGGCCAAGTCAGCTAGGATACTACAGAAGTGTCAGAGGAAGGATATAAAGGTCCTTTGCTATCCCCACCTAATCTTCTGTGTTAACTAATTCTGTCTTTCATTAGTCAACCTTCATTAGCAATGTGCCCTCGAGCTCTTTTTCTGCTTTAGGTTCCCACCCCTTTCCCATTTCCATTGTAAATGGCATACTGGTCAAGAAAAAATGATTTTGAAAATGCCATCTCTTGTAAGAAGAGCTGTAATTTCACTGTGGAAGTGAACTTCCTGCTTGAAAGGGAGAAAAATAAGAAAGATAGACGACTATGGAATTTTCATGTAAGTTTTTCACATGGCAGATACTGTATGCATGTCCTCTCTTTGCAAAGCGAGTGACCCTTTACGTGTGTCTCAAAACATCTAGTAGATTTTACCGTCTACTTCAATGGGAGTTTTTGAGACCTGGAAGAGAAAGAGACTTACTGACCTTTAAAAAGCGACTGATCCATTTGGAGTCTCTACTGTCGACTATGCAGTTGCTTCAATATTTCAGTGGAAGTTTTTAACAAAAAGAAGATTCGGGAGCCACATGTTTTATTTCACATTGACCATTGGGAATTACCATATCTGACCATCTGGGAGGTGTTATAAATGTTCTTTAGTGTTGGTTTCCTACCTGGCAATCAAATAATAGAGCTTGTGCTGAGAAGGACAGAGAATGGTAACAGAGAAAGAACTAGTTGATGTGGAATGAAAGAGCTAGTGAAAAGATTAGTTTTTCTAAGGAGTTAAAATAGACAAGTGAGGCTGTGGACTTACAGTCTTTCCCAAAATACAAATGGCTGGATATCATTTGAGAAGCGACAGATTCAGGGCAATATTGAGTTAAAGGTTATTCGTGTACTCTTGTCTGGATAAAAGTTGCTCCATTTCCATACTGGAAAATTCTGAAAACAAAAACATTTTTCCTGAAAGTTAGTTTTAGTGTTCTGGTTTCCGTGGAACAACACAGCTTTTCTATGGTAGTCCAAGAAATACACAGTGGGTAACGAGAAGAGGCTGTGCGTGGAGGGGGCCTCCACCTCCGTTCCAACCAGCGGAAGAGTCACCTGATGATTCCAGAGGAGGTATCTGTAGCTTTTGAATAATTGCAAAGATTAAGTCAGGGAAAACCAGAGAAAATAACTAAAACCTTGGTGGTGGAACATTGTAATCATCCAGGGGAGAGACAATCAGAGCCTGACCCAAAGAATGGAGTTGAAGAAACTAATATCATAGAAAGATTACATGAACAGACAATTGGCAGTGTCAGAAAGAGACAAAATTGCTGAGTGAAGGGGAGTGGAAGACGTAACAATGATTCTGGAATTTTATTTTATTTTTGGCTATACCCTGCAGGATACTGGATCTTAGTTCCCTGATCAGGGCTTGAACCCACGCCCCCTGCAGTGTAAGCATGGAGTCTTAGCCACTGGACCACCAGAAAAGTCTCTTGGGATTTCAATTGTTTTACTTGAGAATGTATAATTGGCAGCATTGTCATATGTGGTGGGTAAACAAAGGTGAATTTGGTGTTTGTCACCAATTATGATTCACTTAGAGCCAGTCTTGAAAACAAAATAGTACACACACATGAACCATCAAGAACAAAGGAACCAGACAGATCTAGGTGTCATTTAACACTGTTTCTAAACTTACTTGTGGTTCTTGCAGAGTGGTTTATTTATGGGATGCCTGGAGTGGAATACAAAGCCATACTGAGCTACAGAGTTAAATAGTATAGCATTTTTCAAAAATATTTCCCAAATGATTTACCAAAGCCACAAAAAATGTGATGAAAGAGGAATAAGCAAAGTAAGTTAGTAAAAAAAGTACATTTTGATCAATCAAAATGTAATTGAATGTAAGCTATT